>NC_056731.1:508172282-508297668 GCF_019279795.1 Protopterus annectens
AAGAAGGGGCCATTTTCAAGCCCATTACAACTCCCTTGACTTGTTGGAAAACTGAATTATTAAAAGTTGCCTTCCAATACCAGTGTAGTTAAAAGTACAAATAGTGTCAATTTTCCTTTTGCTGAAACCTGTGGACTGAGATAAATATGTTCTAAGAAACCTCATTGTGGGGAATGTATGTATAAAGGGCTTCCTATGGCTAATGTAACTTAATAAGGTGTCCTCCCGAGTAGGTGGGTGCAAAAAAAGCATGTTAAGGAAATCCCAATTGTCACGGAAGTAAAATGGAGAACTCTGTACAACGGGATTTAATAACCAGTCTAAATACTCAGATATTTGTCCTGTCTTTGTTTTTGGATTAGAAACTATATGTCTGAAAGGAGGATCAGACTTGTCCTTATGGATTTTAGGGATGCCAAAAAATTTCCCTAACTGCAGGTTCAGAACCAATATAAACTCTTCTTCTTCAACAGAAATAGCTTTCTGTCTAGAAAGGGCTTTAATAGTTTTGTCAATCTTCCTGAAAGCATGGTTGACATCGGACATTTAAACAGGAATATAATAATCACCATTTTGAAGATCTCTTTGAAGTGTATGTACATAACAGTCCTGCTCCATAAGAACAATTCCAGTCCCTTTATCTGCTCTCATTATCCTAAGAGATTTGTCATTCCGTAATGAATTGAAAGCAGACATTTGTTCTGGAGACAGATTGAACCATTTGGAATGGCTGTTCTTATTAAGTAGATCACCAAAGTCCTTTTCACAAATTTTAAGAAATATTTTAAGGGTATTGCCCGAAGGGGGATTATACACACTTTTTCTGTAAGGTAGAGGAAGTTAACCATCTGTTAAATCATCAGCATCATCCACTTATTTATCACATAAAAGTTTGAGGATAAGCTTTCTCAAGTACAGCCGAATGTCTAAAAGAAGTAAAGGAAGGTCTGCTCTTTGTGCTGGGATAAAAGTAAATCCCTTGCTTAAAACCTGTATGGTTTGTGGAGAGAACTGTCTATTTGTGAGGTTAAACACTGTAGAGGAGAAAGAATTATCCAGGAAATATTACCATAAAGCGAAACAGTCATTGCCTTCTGACATCAGTCGTCTCCTGGGGACCACTCTTTCCCCTCACAACTGAGGACGAATCTGTCTACTTAGAGATAAACGTGGGGGTAATTTATACAACACATCCGATAGTCTCCCTTCTCTTGAAACTCTGCTTCTGGCTGTGTAAGTGGTTGTTCCATCTCGGAGACTGGAGAGATACACTGAGGTCTTGATTCTTCTGTGGTAGCAAAGGAGCATTATGTGTGGGACTGGGAACAACTGGATCCAACAGTTGCACTAAGTCCAAATCAACCACAGCAGATTGTATCACAGGAGACCGTTGTTGTTCAGCTGATGGATGAGACAGGAGAGCATGGCCTTAGAGAAATAGTGCGGGAAGGTGTAGGGTTCTGAGGAGTAGTGATGTTTAACTACTTATCTGAGAATGGACCATTATTCAGATTAAAACTTCTATCCGACTGAGAATCCCTAGGCTGATTTTTAAAGCTAAATCTATTACCTTGCTCACCTCTAAGTGGGTATGCTCCGTTATTCTGGTACTGTAAAAAAGCCCTTTGTAACTTCTGCTTTTTTACGTTGGGTGATCGTGGCCACGTGTCAAGTAATCCTAGGATGGATTCCATTATAAATGTGTAACAAATGGTCAAAGTCCAGATGATTAGTGACAGCAGCGTGTAACTGTATGATCTCATGTTTAATATAGGACATTCTTTTTTCACTGTGTTTAAGTAACGCTCGTAAAACTTGTATACCCGTGTTGTTATACAGTGTGACCAGTCCTCTGTAGAATAGAGTCCCGTGAGATATTGTTAGGGAAATTTGTGATTCTAAGGCCAGATGGGACAATACTCTTTTGTAGGCAACAGGAAAGATAATAATTGTCAAACTGTACATTTTTAAAAACAGAGAAAAGTCTTTCCAGCTTGAACAACAGGGACTTAAGACCATTAGACTGATTCAGTCCAGAGTAAGAGTCACTATCAACAGAGAAATGCTGGTAAACATCATCCATGAAAGGGTTTTTATTGACGTCTGTATTAAGAAAGAAAAGCAGATCAGAAGATGGAAAGTTATCTGCTTAGCGAATATCAGGCTGTGGGTTAGCATTCGGTTGTGGAGCGGCGATAACACTTGTTTCAACAGCAGTCTTTCCCACCAAAGTTGAAATACTTTTTGATGCACTGGCTGATGCATTACCCTTTGATGTACTGGCTGATGCATTATTTCCATTGCATCTATCATGTAAAGGATTTGTAGTACAATACACCCCAGTAGACAAGTCTTTTAATATTCTTGAAGAATCCAGTATCTGGGGTGGAAGGGAGTGTGTAGACTAAAATTCAGACGGAATAGAAAATTACGATAAATCCAGAAGTAAATGGCTACTCGAACCGAGCTCCTCTTGTACCCTCTCTGCCATGGTACGGAAACTGGTGCACCGAGTTATATAAAAACTATAAAAACTGTCCAAATATGAACAAAGACTATGACTAAATATAACTAAGAACTTCAAGCTGCTATTAATATAGCAAAGGAAAAAGGAGGTACAAACTAAAAAGGAGCCAATATTTAGCGCTTTTGTCTCTTTATTAAGTGAACAGAAACTTGACAGAACTGTGTTTAAGTAGGGCAAAAAATAGGCAGTGCATTTAAGCAAAAATCCAATTAGAATGCATACATTAAAAATCAGTCCAATAAAGGAATAAAGACAAATTGTAACTATAGAAACCAATGACATCAACAAACATTAGTAAACCAATATGTACAAGTAATGTCTTTCGGCTTTCCCAGTTAGGGGTCGCCACAGCGGAACTCCGGTCCGCTAATGATTAGCAGCAGATTTTTATGATGCCGAGTTGCCAGCCTGACGCCCAACCTTCAAAGAAGACACACCCATTCACACAGACACCTACCTGCATGTCTTTATACGTCACTCGACTACGGGGAGGTCATGCAGACTCCACACAAGGAAAATGTAAATTAGCTGCGCCACCTCAGGACACATTTAAATTTTCATTCAAGCCTGGTGGGGCATTAGCATTGAACCTCAACTGCCAATACAATTCCTTCACCTCAAAAAACGTGTTTACATCCCCCAAAAAAATTCTAAGCTTTGTAAAACTATAAATTTGAAACCTGTAAAATCTCACACACACACACACACACACACACACACACACACACACACACACACATATATATATATATATATATATAAAAACTATTAAAAACTGTCCCAACATGAACGAAGACTACGACTAAATATAACGAAGAATTTCAAGCTGCTATTAAAATAGCAAAGGAAAAAGGAGGTACAAACTATAAAGAGCCAATATTTAGCGCTTTTGTCTCTTTATTAAGTGAACAGAAACTTCATCAGATAACACTGACAGTTAGAACTGTGTTTAAGTAGGGCAAAAAATAGGCACTGCTTATAAGCAAAAATCCATTTAGAATGCATACATTCAAAATCCGTCCAATAACGGAGTAAAGACAAATTGTAACTATAGAAACCAATGACATCAACAAGCATTAGTAAACCAATATATACAAGGAAAATGTAAATTACCTGCCCCACCTTAGCATACATTTAACATTTAAATTTTCATTCAAGCCGGGTGGGGCATCAGCATTGAACTTCAACTGCCAATACAATTCCTTCACCTCCAAAAGCATGTTTACATCCCTAAAAAAAGACTAAGCTTTGTATAGCCATAAATTTGAAAACTGTAAACTCTTGACAAAATAAACTGTTTCGCCAAAGCATTCTGTAAGTCAGTATGTCTAATAGCAGCACAGTGCTCCTTAATTCTGTAAGACAACTTTCTAATAGTCTTGCCTATATAAAAAGAACAGCAGGAATTACAAGTAGCTGCATACACAACATTTACAGATTTACAATCGTAATGCTTATCAAAAGTGACTGTAACATTATTATGCTTAAATTGAAATGATTTCCCCTGATAAATGTGTGAACAAGCAACACAGGAACCACATTGGAACATTCCTTTGTCTGTAATAAAAACATCTGCATTAGATAATAAAAACGGGGCATCTCTATTCTCAAATGAAAAACAAATAATTAGTCTTTTTATGAATGAACAACGGAGTAGATCCTAGTTTGTTTAACACCTCCTGACTAGTTGTTAAAATGTCCCAATTTTTGTAAATAATAATTTTTATCTCCTTGGAATCCCTACAAATGGGGATGGGAAACCCAATACTCCACTCTTTCTTACTTTCTGCTAGTGAACTGGTTATAATAGATGGAGGTGGATCAATGTGAAGATGAGGAGGATACCCAAAACCAGTGTTGTAACTGGCCAAAAAATGGGTATGGTACTTTCTTGGAACATGATAGGACTCTTCCACAGCAGGTGTGTGATAGACGTTAGTAGCGATGACGTTGCTTATAATTCTAGATAATCTTTTAAAAGGGAATGTGAGCATTTGTCTAAACGTTTTGCTGCTAGGAACTATCGCAAGCATCTTATTGACTATTTCTTCTGAAATAGCTGAAGCTCGCTGAACTAAGTTCCAATTTATTCTTTTACAGGGTTTTACCAACCGAGCCAGTAGAGAGGGTGAACAGATTGTCTCTACCAATCAGGGCACTAGAGTTCTAACATCACAGGAACATGCAGGCTTGCATAACAGAACCAGTCACTCTACAGATCTGAACCAAGCCCTCTCAAGGTCCAACCACCTTCCTGTTCCGGACCACATCCACCCTAACATAGACCCTGGTCCGAGTAGTGACAGATGTACCAGTTTTCCACTCTCTATTAGCAGAGATACGGCACAAATCAAAAATAATATTTCTACTAACTGGAATGTTACTTTGCGTAACCAGGATCTCACGTCCTCACTTGGGGCCACACCAGAGTTTACACATAAAAGAACACGGACACTCAGAGCCTCTTTTGAACATTTAGATACACCCTTCTTGATTGAAGCAAAGGTTAAGAGTGGCATTGCCCCTGGGACATATAATTGAAACAACTGTGCTACCTGCGAATGTATTTACATTGGCCAGTCTTTTCACTTCCCACATTGCAAAAAAGACAGTTTACTTTAACCACTATTTTGACTGCAACAGTGAATATTTGGTTTAAGCAGCTATTTTGTTTGACTTGTTCTTGTTTTTATGTGGGAAAGACAACTAGAAAGTTGTCAAGCCGTATAAAAGAACACTGCATGGCTATTCGCAAGGGAGACTCTAAAAATGTTCTGGGCAAACGTACATTTTTGTAATGGTGTGTCCAATTTTAAATTTATTGTGTTACAACAAAGGCCATAATGAGTGTTTAAATATTAAAAGTGCCAGGCTAGATAATTTTACAATGCGACTTCCTTGGCTACCTTGACAACTGCATTTGCATTAACACCTTTTTATTTTGCTTACAGGTTTTTATAGGAGTCAAAGAATTCTGCTTACAAAAGACTTTTTAAGCTACTGTCATGCATTTATCTTATTGGCTGTTGAAAACAATTTATTGCTTTTTTCACTATGACATAACTGAGAAACGTTTCTTTTTTTTTCATTTCTGAAGAAGTTCTTACCACTTTAATAAAGAACGAAAGCGCTAATCACTGGTTCGGCTGATGTTTTTCCTGATGTACTGGTGAAGAAGTTTTTATCTTATTTACTTATGGTTTATTCTTCTGCAGTCATATCTTTTTGTTTTTTTGTCAGTTTTATGAGTGAATATATACAGGTTTACCTTCATATTGTCGATCACGGATGACTGAATGGCCACATCACCTAAGCGTTTCTGCGAAACCGGAACCGCAAAAACTTTTGAATATCGAAAAACCTTGTATTTCCACATTTCCTACTGTGCCACACCTACAAACAAGCGCTAACATGGGTCAAAAATGGGTTCAGATTTGGTATTCACGGTTGTTTGATGTCGCAATTCGGTGTTCATGGAAGCGGGTTCGACATTTCGAACGCCAACATTATGAAGGTAAACCTATATATATATATATATATATATACATATATATATATATATATATATATATATATATATATATATATATGTATGTATGTACTTTTGAAGAATGAAAGTTCACTACTTTGAACTTCAAAAGTACACCCACACTAATGCGAAACTGCACTCTCGTGAACCCGCTACACTGAACGGGCTAGCAGTCACGACCTTAGGGTTAGGGCACGAGTTAGGGTAAGGGGATAGTTACTAGGGCTATCCCCTTACCTTGACCTGAGCCCTAACTCTAAGGTCCGTGACTAACAGTTGAGGACAAAGCCCGTTTTTCAATGTCCTCCATTGTGGTGTGGTAGGTTCGGTCTAGTGAGCTTAAGCGAAACTGCACTTTCGTTAAAGTGCACTTTCGCTTAAGTGGGGATGTACTTTCCTATTTCAAATAAGTGAATTTTCGTTGTAGGAAAGTACACCCATGTATATATAAATAAAAGAGGGAAGGAGGTGCCTCTCAACTGTCCAGATTTTTGCCTTTTTTTGCCTCATATTTTTAGTCTATTCTTCATGTTGCTTTTCTTTCGGCTTTTCCCGGTTAGGGGTCGCCACAGCGGAACTCTGGTCCGCTAATGATTAGCAGTCGATTTTTTTATGGTGCCAAGGTGCCAGCCCGACACCCAACCTTCAACAAAGGCATGCCCATTCACGCATGTCTTTCGAATGCCACTCGACCGCGGGGAGGACATGCTGACTCCACACAGAAGGCGCTCCAGCCGAGAATCGAATGGGAGAACCTCTTGTTGTGAGGCGACAATGCTATCGCTGCACCACCGCAGATTATTTTTGTTGGGGGTTTATTGTGGTAAATCCGTGAGGACAGAATTCACTAAATAATGACAGGGATTTCAGTTTCAGATGTCATATTCTTCAGAAAATTCACAATAACACAACACATTTTATTCTAGCAACTTTATAAATTTGTGAGAGCAATATTTAAAGTTTGTCCCACTATTATTTTTGGCTTTAAACAGATTTTTAATGCCAAGAGGTTGACTGGCATTGTGTGTGTGTGTGTGTGTGTGTGTGTGTGTGTGTGTGTGTGTGTGTGTGTGTGTACATATATATATATATATATATATATATACATATATTAGACACACACATATGTAAGGAGAAGGTAATGCATACCTCTCAATTATCCCTGATTTTGACTGAAATTTTAGCTCTGTCCCTCTTAATCCTACCTAGTAGTGGTGACTTTTGAGAAAAGGTGACGAATTACATTTAATAATGACAATAATTAGAGTTGTAAACTTCTTTTACTTTAGAAAATTGCATATACACTCATGTTCTGTTGTTTTGTCAATGTCCCAAGTTAATAATACTAATATATGAAAAGTGCCCCTGATTATTTCAGAATTAGACCCTGATTCTGTTGGGATTTGTCCCTTTTTGGTTGAGAGCTATAGGTAGGGTGGTGTGTGTGTGTGTGTGTGTGTGTGTGTGTGTGTGTGTGTGTGTGTGTGTGTGTGTGTGTGTGTGTGTGTGTATGTGTGTGTGTTTAAGACGTAGGCAAGCAGCATACCCCTCAACTGTCCAGATTTTTGCCCCATATTTCTGGTCTGTTCCTCAAAAAGAAGTTTCAGACTTCATATCCTTTGGCACACAATGCTCAAACAGCAATTGTTTTAATTGCTTCATTATAAGTGATAGTTTATTTCTGCCTTAGCGGTCCTCAAAATAATTCTCCTATTTTCACCTGTCCCCAAATGTAAAAATGGTTGAAAACCAACGTTCTAGTACACTTTGCCCACAATTTTTTGCTCTTCTGCCTACATCCTATTACTTACTGAGCACAGTGCTTCCCGAAATGAAAGCACTTCAAGTGTCTTGAAAATTACTTAATAGGAAGGCCAACTAATTATGTAAGCTCTTCTGAGTTCTTGCTTTTCCTATGCATTATTCTGCATTATCAGGGGTGAATTAAAGCTATTATCATGTAAACTATTCCTCATACCTCATTATACACTTCTATATCTGCTGTACTCTCCTCCTAAGGATCAACCCTGGTGTAAATCACACAGGTTCATATGTAGTTACGAGGCATGCAGTCCAAGAGAACTTTGATGAACCTAGCCCAATCTCCCCAGAGTATATTCTGGGGAAGTGATTTGCTTAGAGTCGCACAGTAGACAAACAAAGGCAGAGGGGACCAATCCCTGAACTACGGGAAGCAACTCTAACTGTTCTCAGCTTCTTACTGCTTACCTCAAAATAAACAATTATAAACAAATATGTATTACTGTCCATTACATTCCTCCTGGTGACAAAACAACTATACTAGAAAATAATCCTACATTGGATATCCATAACATTTCTTTAAGAATTAATACTATTAGGTAATGCAAGTGTCAGTCGGTTGGACATAAACTCTAACTCCCCAACATCTAGCATGAACTTATATGGTTTCACACAACTAATTAATAGTCCCACACATGATCTAGCATGAACTTATATGGTTTCACACAACTAGTTAAGAGCCCCACACATTATAGCAAGATGTAAAAAATTCCATATTGGATTCTAGTGTCAGAATCTAGCAAGTATTCTACCACAGGTGCAATGTCAGACTCTCAGTAATCATCTCCCAATCTATACAACCAGACATCTCACACATCCAGTTAAACAGCGTATTTATAAATCAACAAGCAACCTTTCCAAGTTTAACCCAGAAATTCTCATTACTACACTATCATATATTAACTGAAGTTTCCTAAAAATCCTCCCCTTACACAATACTGTAAATTAATTTAATACAACTTTTCTAAGTATCCTAAATAGCCTTGCATCTCCTACAAGAAAGAGACTAAAAACGAATAATGCAGAGACTTCCAAGATGGTTGCACAATTGAGTAACAGCTTAACTCTAGCTCTCCCAGTGTGAAAACAGAAACTCAACAGATAAGGCCAATCAACTGCAAAAAGTAAGGAAGAAACACCGACTGGGGAAAGTTCTGTAGCTTTGCAGCACAAGGCAGTGCAAGCTCCAGACATGACTTCCAGTAACCTAGATGAAAGTATAAGGCCACTGTACACAGATCTGACTAAAATAAACAAAACACTGATAGAGTATATCAACTCAAACAATGAAAAACTGGAAAAAAATGGAAGAAGCTTTAAACAGATATTCAGATAAGGTGATAAAATTGCAAAAAAACTCAGAAGGCTAATATATATATATATATATATATACACACACACACATATATATATATATATATATATATATATATATATATATATATATATATATATATATACACACACACACACACACACATATATATATATATATATATATATATATATATATATATATATATATATATGTATATTGGTATTTTTCCGTTAGCGGGGCAGCAGACGTGGTCTGAAATACAGATGGAAAAGTAGAAGTGCCGGAGATATATTTGAAAACAGTTTTATCTAGTTGTTTAATTAGCTGTTCAACCGTAAAATATTCTCCTTCTGGTAATTGCAGGGTATTAGCATTCCTGTCGTATTCAAGGGTTTCAAGCCATCTGTTGACATTTGTTGTTTCTGTCTAATCAATTTAACAACCCAACCAATTTGGTTCCTGTAAATTAGTTTCTCTGCAATTTTGTCCCAGATGTGAAGTGGCTGTTATTTCTATGATGTTTGTCACCATTACTTCTGTTAATGAAATCAAAACCCGAATTCTGTTACAAAGTCTGTTTTAACTGTTGCAGTAATAGGGTTAATTTTCCCAGCAATGAAGAAAGGTTTAAATTTGGTGTGCCAGTATTCAACAGATCCTCAAAACCATGTGCAGACATGTTGGAACTACTCGCACTGTGTACATCGGAAAAACATGGAAAACCAAAAACATGAAGTGAATTTTCTCACTAGCCATAACTAACAAATAATCCAAAAACCAATGACCTGACCACATGGGAAGTGATGAATGAATGCCTTTATTACAAACACACAAAAAAATACAACGGTGAAGCTCTTTCATCGTTTCATGTATTAGGACTTAATCAGAACTGTAGTCAAACGACTACATTTATAAATTGTGAACTGAACATGGGGAGAAAAGGCTTTGAAAGAGAGGAACGTGTTGAGAATGAGAGCATGTAGTCACAATAACATTTCCATTACTTTTCCGTGTATATTTCGCGTCATGCCTGCTGTTAATGGAAAAGTACCTATATATTTAATTCAGTTACAATACAGTCAGGACCCACAAGCAACTTTACAAATCCTTTTTCAACACAGTCATCCGTACAAATCAGTTTGATATTCAACCAAAATACAATTCTTTACTAAGTTCCAGCTAACTGTGCTGGCATGTGTTACATATCCAATTCTCTACTTCTGGCATAGCTGGCAATACCCACATCATCACAGGGGGTATTGGGGGTTGTTTTTTTTTTTCTTTTTTGAGGGCTTTCAGTAAAGAAAAAAAGTTTTGTTAAGATGTGACATAGGCTCAAACAGATACAACAAGAAACAACCAAATAAAAGTTCAATCTGCCAAACAGTATGCATGTAACACAAACGATGGAACTAGACATTTAACAAAAAAAGATGTTGTACATAAAAGGTGGAAATAACTTTTTAATACAAAAATGCTTTCTGTAATATCTTTAAAAATCAATAGTCTCACAGATAAATACAAAAAAAAGAAAAAATAGTGAACTACATTAAAAAATGTAGTGTGTAAATAGCTATGTTATAAGAGATATGCTTGGAAAGAAATTAACATGGGAATTTGATAAAGAAATGTTTTCAGGATAGTTACTCAGTGGAATATCTGGGACAAAGGAAAACGGGGGTGCTTATATTAACTGCAAAAGGAGCTACATTAGTGATAGAAGAGGATAAAAAAGATAATAATGGCAGATTTGTAGTGTTAAGTGGCTACTGGCACGTATTTATATTCAACCTAAAACTGCTTTAATGGAGCTTAAGAAAGTTCTGAGAGAAATAATCAGTTTTCAGCAGGAAATATTACTTACAGGTGGGGAGTGGAATTTGATTTGCAGCAGTGAAGATGTGTCTGGGAGGCTCAAAAAGGAAAGTATAACAAGAGAGGGTAGATTTTTGAAAAAAATTATGAAAATATCTGGCATGGAAGAAGTGAATTCAGTAACAGAAGTTCGGAGTGAAGATATAAAAACTGGGCTAGATAGAATTTACACTTCACAGGAACGTGCATTTAATTGAAGGTCTTGATATTCACAAAATAACTTATTTCAGATCATGCACCAATAATAACCAAAATAAAAACACAGAACAATGAAATAAAAATGAGACACTGGTGCTTTCCCAGCTATCTGTTGAAGAGAGGAATTTAAGGAATGGGTAGTGGAGATTATTCAGGAGCTATTCAAGAGGAGATAAATTACTTCTGAAAATATACAGCAGACTGGGATAAAATTAAGGTGAAGTTTAAAAATAGGGTGGAAATAAAAGAAAAGGAGCTATGGTTAAGAAACAACAAGAATTATTTAGAAGGACTGACAAATGTTAAACTATTGCAGAATGGGGGGAACCTCACAGAACAACAGGATCAACTGCAGAATGCTAAGCAGAAAATAAGATATTACCTCAATAATATACACTAGTTTAGACAGACTGCTGTTAAGCAACAGAATTGTGATAACGCTAGAGCACAAAAACCTTTAGCACGACGACTCAGGGAACAGAAAGTAGAAAGGGCTCTCACAAAGCTTATGGAGCCTATAACAAGGAAATTAACAAGAGATCCTGTACCAGTATTAGAAATATTTCGGAAATTCTATGAACGTCTATATAAAGCAGAAAAATATGGAAATCAAGAAAAGATACAAATGGAAATATTTATGAAAAAGTTAAATATGCCAAGATTACAGATAGATGAGGCTCAATTACTAACAGTTAGGATATGAGGATACGAGAAAATCCTCAGGAATAGATGGTATTCATGTGGAAGTTTGGAAGCTTGGAGGAAAAAAAAACTGAAAGATCTGAAAGGTTTTATTTAACACTATTTTAAGAGGAGAAGTACCAACATCCTGGAAGAAAGCAGTGGTAGCTGTTAATACCTAAAGAGGGTAAAGATCCAACAGACCCAGCTTCATATAGGCCCATTTCAATACTTCTTCTACCGGCTTTTTCCCGGTTAGGGGTCGCCACAGCAGAACTCAGGTCCGCTAATGATTGGCAGTAGATTTTTGCAGGGCCGAGTTGCCAGCCTGACACCCAACCTTCAACGAAGGCACGCCCATTCAAGCATGTCTTTCGAACGCCACTCTACTGCGGGGAAGAAATGCAGACTCCACATAGAAGGCGCTCCAGCCGAGAATCGAACAGGAGAACCTCTTGCTGTGAGGCGACAACGCTACTGCTGCACCACCGCTGCCTGAGGCCCATTTCAATACTAAACCACAATTACAAAATGTTCATGTTTATAATGGCTAAAAGAATAGCAAAACTAATGCCGAAATTGACAGATCTGATCAATGTGGTTTTGTGGAGGGGAGGCAAACATCTGACAACAATAACAGAACAATGATGATCCAGAGGGAAGCAGAATGCAAGAAAATACCATTGTTGTTGGTGGGTCTTGATGCAGAAAAGCTGGAACTTTATGAGCATGGCAATGGAAGCATTTGCATTTCCTGAAAAAAGACAAGGTTGATTAGCAGGGTATATGAGGGATCGAAAGCAAAAATTAAAGTGGGTGGGGTCCTCCCTGATAATTTCTGCTTCAGCAAAGGAACCAGCCAGAGATGTCCTCACTCCCCTTTCTTATTTGCATTATATTTAGAACTACTGGCAAAGTAAATATGGGACTCAGAAATTCAAGGATATAATTGGTATGACAGTCAAAAAAAAAAACAAATTGGCTCTATTTGCAGATGATATGATTTTATACCTGACAAAACCAGAAAGAGACATTACAGTGTTGTGGAACATTCTGAGACAGTTTCAAATCTTTTCAGGATACAAATTTAATGAAACTAAAACAAAGGCAATAACGGTAAATTATGTACCTACATACAAATTGGTTCAGCAATATCTATATTTATGGGGACATGATAAAATGAAGTATTTAGGAGTATGGATTAAAAATTATTCTGGTGTGGCAACTAAGGATATATGTGGGAATGTTTGTAAATGTGAACGTGTTAATATAATTTGATTACTTTTATATAAATGAAAATTTGCCTATGTCACAAGTGATAATTCAATAAAGGTGTTTAAAAAAATAATTGCAATTTCGCTATCCAAAAAGAGTAAAATGCTAATGCAGGAGAGAGGAAAAAGCATAGAAAGAATGGCAAAATATAAAACACCTTAATATCTTGAAAACTTCAGAATGCTTCACAATTGTACTAAAAAGCAAATTTATTACTGTAAATAAAGCTAGAAATATTGGCAAACTAGTATTTTCCTTATTTCTAGACTTGTCTAAAGCCTTCGACATTGTTTGTCACAGCAAACATCTACTTCAAATGTCCTCACTAGGTCTCCGTCAACCCACCCTTCTGAGGTTCAAAAGCTACCTGTCCTATAGGTATCAGTCAGTAAAATGGTACTCCACACTCTCTCCTCATCTCCCAGACACCACCAGTGCACCACAAGGCTCTGTTCTTGGTCCCCTCCTCTATCATTTTCACCAACACCCTCTATACATCAAGACTTCCAAGATGGCTGTACACGGAGTAATGGCTTAATTCTAGCTCTCCCAGTGTGAAAACAGAAACTTAGCAGAGAAAGACAGTTGACCTGAATTTCAAGGTAAATGTCAGTAAATGGCCAGTAAGCACACTGCCTGGGTGCCAGGAAAAAAAGAAATACAGAGGACCTGAAGGAAAATCAACTACAGAAGGCGACAAAAAACACTGACTGGAAAAAGTACTGTAGCTGTTCAGCAAAAAGCAGTGCAAGCTCCAGACATAACTTCCAGTAACCTAGAGGAAAGTATAACGCAACTCTACACAGATCAGACTAAAATAAACAATACACTGATGGAGTACATCAACTCAAACAATGAAAGACTGGAAAAAATCTAAAAAGCTTTAAACAGACACTCAGATAAAGTGATAAAACCACAAAACTCAGAAGTTGAAATGAAGAAAAAGCTGGCTGAATATGAGACTGCACAAGAAGAGATGTTTAAAAAAAAAGAGAGAAATAGAGAACAGAACATGTAGGGGGAAACTGTGATTTTATGCTCTACCCAAGAAGCTGGAAGGAACAGACTGCATTAATTTTATGAAAGCAAAAATAAGCAACTGGACTGGTATTCCACAACAGGAATTGTTAACTGAAGGGGCACATTGTGTGTATGCTCCATACCTGGCTATGAGAAAACAACCTACACCTTTAACAGTAAAGATGCAATCTTACCAGCAAAAGGAGTTCATTCTGACAAAATGGTGGCAAAGGGCAAATCACTACAAGTAGGAGACAGCAGAGTGTTTGTGGAGAAGGACTACTCATTGTACACTAGGCAGAAGAGGAGCAAATTTATCCCATTATTCAGGGAATATCGAGAAGCAGGTGCGAGATTCAAACTGCTGTACCCGGCTATCTTCAAAATATTTTTCTTGGAGGAATAGAGTAATTTAACCAAGTCACTTTTGATGAAATACATGCTAAGGAAGAAATAGTTTTTGCTTCTTGTTCTTCTGGTAGTAAAGACCAAAGGGAGACTGTGCCAGTGAAACCTGTTCCAGTGTTCCAACAGAAAATGTTTGAAAGGGAAAAAAGCACAAGAGCTGACTATAAGAATCAAGAGTATCTTGGAAATTAAGTCGAGACAGGGTTTGGGAGAAGGAGATGAACAGAAATAGAACAAGAAAATATGGGAATATTGGACTTTCTTGGACTTTGTTAAAATTGTAGGGGACTCTAAAGCATATGCCCTACTTCATGTCATTAAGGTTCGGAAAAATACTTAGGAGAGGGTAAGAGGAGGAAGAAAAATACTTAGGAGAGGGTAAGAGGAGGAAGAAAGTTAACTGCAAGTAAAACAAGGTTTTGTTATACTAGTTAAATGGTGTATGACTTTTTTGCATGCTATAAACTAAGGCTTTTTTCAGTTATTTTTAAGTGTAATGGGGATAGTAATGTAAACAGGTGCTCCTGCTTTTTCTTTTTGATTCCTTCTTCTTTCTTTCTCCCTGTTCAGTTTTAAGAAATGTAGGCACTGCATTGTACAAAAATATCTGGTTAAAACAGCATAACAAAAGAAAAATGAGTTGTTCATAGGTCCATAGGTTGGTACTAGGTTATTGGCCCTAGTGCCTATGCAAGCCTAGCCATAACAATTCCCTGGATATTTCTTCCCACAATATTTACTTCTCTGGGCCCCTGTCTAGCAGGGTGACTGACATGATCCCCGGGGTAAATTTCCTATCTCCCATCCAATCATCAAGGTTCCTTTTGAAGAAGGCCAATGAGGCGCTCTGCTTGACATGTATGGGCAGTCTATTCCAGAGTATGGGGAGTCTCTGGGTCAGGAACCTATCCCTCCCAGCATGTTTTGTTCATTGTGATGACAAGGTTTAGATCCCTGGAGAGTGTGGCTTTGAGAGATTGGGATTTCTTTAAGTGGAGCATGTCCAACAGCTCAGGGTTTGACATGGCCTTATATGTTAAGCAGAGATCGCCTCTGAGTAGATGATATGCCACAGAGTATAGCTGGAGTTTTTTTTAGGTGGTCAGCATATGGCATCTGCTTTAGGCCTGTGATTCTTTTAGTGAGGTATTTCTGTGGCCCTTTCAGCTGTTGCAGATGTGTTGTGAGGTACATACCAAACGGGGCATTATACTCTATAATGGGTCTAGAGTACAGTGGGAGAATGACCTCCTTTTTTTCTGGATGAAAAGCCCTTAGTGATGAGGTGTGCCACACAGAAGGATTTCCTGACTATTGTGGCGATATGGTTATCGAAAGTGAGACCACTGTCCACCTGTGCCCCTAGGTCTCTCATCACACTTTCGATGTTTAGTGTCCTGCCACCTATGTGGTAATTCACGGGTAAATTTTTTTTTCCAAGGGAGATAACTATACATTTCTTGGCATTAAGCTTGAGCCCATGGCTCTGGCACCAGGCAACTGTTTCTGTAAAGTCCTTTTGTAGAATATCCACATCATTTGGGGATTCAATAATGGCTCCCAGTTTGCAGTCATATGCAAACTTTGTTAGTCCCTTAGTGTTGGCCTGTATGTCAGAGAAGTAGATGCCAAACAGAAGTGGTCCCAGGACTGAACCCTGAGGTACTCCACTTGTCACTTGTCACTTGTCTGGAGCTGGATTTGGAGTTGGCTACTTTTACAGTCTGGGTTCTGTTAGTAAGCCAGTTGGCAACGCATCGAGTGACGTAGGGATTTATGCCCAGCTTAGTAAGTTTATCTATGATTTCAGAGTGGGGGGTGGTGTTGAAGGCCTTGGCGAGGTCCAGATAGGCTGTGTGGACCGCCTTACCCTCGTCCACAGCTCTGGAGACTGATTCGAAGACGTCAATCAGATTCAGGAGACATGATCGGCCCTTCACAAACCCAAACTGGGTGGGGTCCAGTGTTTGAAGGTTGCCAATGTCTTTGTTTATAAGTTCCATGATAATGCGTTCCATGACCTTGCAGATCAGGCTTGTCAGACTGATAGGACGGTAGTTCCCGGGATCCAAGGTGGATCCTTCCTTGTGGAGCGGGATAACTGTAGCTGTGCGCCACTCAGTGGGCATGAAGCCTGAGGTGAGGCTATGATTAAACATGACACTTAAGTGAGGTGCCAGTTCATTTTGTAGTTTATGTAGTACACAGCCTGGGATGTCATCTGGTCCCATGGATGCTGTATTCTTAGCTTTGGAGACTGCGGTTTCTACCTGTGTGGCCGTGATTATCGAATTTGGAAATCTTCTGGTATTGAGATGGACCCTTTAGGGGGTGAGAGGAGGGTGAAGATGGCACTAAATCGATCTGCCAGGATATTGGCGATATCCTTGGGATCAGTATATTTAATGCCTTTCTGTTGTAGCTCAGAGCAGATCTGAGCATTGCCATTTAGATTCTTGACATAACTATAGAATGCCTTGTGGTTGTCTTTGGAATCTTTGGCAATTTTATTTTTGTAACTAGCTTTTGAGGATTTAATGAGGGATCTCAGCTTCTTACTGAGGCTGGTGAGGGAGTTTTTTGCATCCTAGGATTTTCCTCTTTTCTGCAACAGTTTCTTCCTTCTGCTGTATAGTTTGTTTATAGCAGGGGACCACCAGATTGGCTTCCTTTTTTTGGAGAAGAGCATCTTGGTTCTATTTGGGATGGCATGATTCATGCACGAGTGGATGTGCTCGTACAGTGCATTAGTGTAGGATTCTGCAGTCGAACTTCCAGATCCCGTCTGCATGGGTGTTGTGAAGTTTGTCACTTCTGACTTCAGTAGCATGAAGTTGGCTTTGGAGAAGTTTTGTAAGGAGGTTTCCTTATTGGGGGGTGGGGGTGGGATGTGGATGTCAAGGGTGATTTGCTTATGGTCAGACCTGACCAATGAGGGGGTGGACCACTGGTGTGGAGCATCTATCTCCCATGTTGGTAATGACCAGGTCTGGGATATTGGAGCCCCTGGTGGGACAATGGATTAGTTAATCCAGGGCATTGGAATTTATGAATTCCAAGAACCGTTGGGAAAAGGAGTTGGTACCCAAGTAGTTTTCCAATTTAATGGCAGGGTAGTTGAAATCACCCAGTATTAGGATGTTTGGTTGTATCTTAATATTTTCCAGTATGTTTAGAAAGGTGTAGTGAGATTCTTGGGGCATGGTGGGGGATCTGTAGCAAGCTACAATTTGGATTTCATTCTTGCTCAGGGGAGTGACTGGGTTAAGGCCATTAGCTTAATCTAGTAACAAGTTTTAAGGGAAAACATGCAAATGAAAAATATTCCATATTATAAGGCTTTCCCCCCCCTAATAAACAGTTTTGTGCCTGGTTCTCATGTCTCTAACAGATCATCTTATAAAGAGAAATGGCTTAGAGAAAATATTTTCTGAAAACATTTAAGTGTTTTTCCAGCTGAGAGAGCTATAAAGATAAGACAAAACCAGACAGCACTTAATAGAACCACAGGCTATACCATGAGTCTGGATAACCTTTCTTTTAGGTTAGCTTGAGCCTGTGTATGTGGCTGTCAGTTTGGAGCATTTGTTCCCATTAAGAGGATAAACTTCAATATTTGAATATGTACATAGTTTTGTGTGTTATTAAATTAATAGGTTTAGGTGTGTGTGTGTGTGTGTGTGTGTGTGTGTGTGTATTGTTCTTTGATGGTTTTCAATAAAACAAAAAGTTCTGCAAGATGCGACATAGGCTTAAATGGAGAGGCCAAGAAACACCTTATTAAAGATTAACCTGCCACACAGTATGTGCATGTAACACAAAAGCTGAAACTAGACATTTAACAAAAACGCTGTTATATATAAATGACGGGAATAATAATCTCTGAATAATATGATGCTTTCTATAATGTCTTTAAATATTAATGGTCTCAAAGATGCATACATACTGATAAGTACATCCAAAATGTGGAGCCATAACATTGTATTTTTCTAAAAATGTCATGATGTGTACCTTGTCTCTGTATATGTGATATAACTCTGTGTGTTGTATGCTTAACTTTTTATGACTTGTTATTTTTACTAACACTGGAGCTTTTCTCCCTGGGCCTCCGCTGAAAATGGACATTTATCCAGTCGGATCCTGCCAGCCAACAAATGTAAAATGAAATAAAATAAAATAAAAAATAAATACAAAAAAAAAAAAGAGTAGTGAACTATATTAAAAAATTTGGCTTGCAAACAGCTATGCTATACGAGACACAGACTGATTATTCAGTGGAATGCCTGCTGGGGCAAAGGAAGATAGGTGTACTTAGATCAATTGCAAGAGGAGCTCCAATAATAACAGAAGAGGATAAAAAAGACAATAATGGTAGGTTTGTAGTACTAAGGGGCTACTGGCAAGGGAGGAGGATTACACCTGCATGTATTTATATTCGACCAAAAAATTGGTGCAATGGAGCTTAAGATAACTCTGGGAGAAATAATCTGCTTTCAGCAAGGAATATTACTTATAGTGGGAACTGGAATTTGATTAGCAATAGCAAAGATGCGTCGGGGGCCCAGAAGGGAAAATATAACAGAGGGTAGATTTCTAAAGAAATTTATGAAAATATTTGGGAGGGAAGATATGAATTCAGTACTAGGAGTTTGGAGTGAATTTATACATTATTCCCCAAGATGCAAAAAAGAGGAGTACAAAACTGCTATATTACTGCAGTAGTTACATATGCAGTAAACTCAAATGTGTGTATGGTGAAAGCTATGTATATAGAGTAACTACTATACTATTAGGAAAGCCTGTAAAACTGCAGTGGCAAAGCCTGCTCAAAGTCTACTCCTGCTCTAGTTGATAAGGTAAAAAACTGCAATGGTGGAACAGCAACAGAGAATGTAGCCTCCAAGAAGTGGCTGATCTTTTTGCTCTTTAGTAGGCACTCCTAGAGGTGGCTGTGGCCCTAGTCTCTAGTGGCCCTAGTGGAGTGAGATAGGGATATGAGTAGATGCAGGCTCTAGTGGAAAGCTGCACACCAACGTGTGCAGTGGAAATGGTCTGTTTAGTTACAGGTTTCCCTTTGACCCCCAATGTTATTGGGAAAGCATAGTGATGATCTGTTGATCTGATTTTCTGAATGACTCTGTCAGTAGGAGTAGGAGCATTAACTGCCTATGGATATCTAAGAATGGGTAGCTGAGCTGGCTTTGATTAGAAAAGAAGGTAGGAGTGTGGATGGTGTGGTTTAGGGTTTAGAACACCTAGATGATAAAGGAGGCATAAAGGGTTAGTAGTCTTATGAGGGAAACCTCGTCCTGAGGGAATATTAGGAATGGCTGCCTGTCCATGAGGGCCCTTAGAAAACCCTAACCTCTGGCCAGGAGGTGCCCCAGAAAAGAAAAAGCTCCAGGACAGGTAAAATATTGTAGCTGGAAGCCAAGCAGAATCAAGGAGGGAGGCAATGTCAATTTTTAGTACATTAGTTTTTTCCCCTGGCTGTGGTGGTTCCAAGCTGGTACTGGTTGTCTTTCTTAGCCCCTGACTGGGGCCTGTAAGGAGTAGAGGTGTGAGAGGGTGTGAGAATAAAGGTAGAATTCTGCATTCCATGTATCTTGATTATCTTGAAAATGTAAAGGAAAGTCAAAAGTCAAAAAAAGTTCAGTTAGGTACTGTTAGGGAGGCAAAATATCTGAGGTAGGATCTCTTTCTTTTCTTTTCCAAAACCAATTCCATTTCCCATTGCGAGTAAGCTTTTTCTTGTAGATGGTCTTCTAGCCTCTCCAAATGATCACCTGCTTCTTCTTTGAGTAGTGCCTGATGTGAAGTTAAAGGGATTTTCCAGAAATGGAGAGGCAGGGAGGCACGGAGGAGAGTGTGAGGTAGTGAGGGTATGGAGGAGTGTGTGTTGTCTCGACCAGTGTGTGTTATGTTCCTCAATAGTCTTGGCCAATTGTCTCTCTTGCTCAGAAGCACCTTCAGCAGCAGGACTTGGCTTGTGGTGGGAGCATAAACAAGTGGAATTTCATGTCGTGAATGAAAAAATGAATGAGTCCATGGGCTTTGGGGTCCCTCCTCTTGGAGCTTTGGTGATTTTTTTGATAGTTTTTTTTTTAATAAAAGGTGGGTCTCTGGCTGGCCCATGCTTCTCAATACTCACTCAATCTCTGTGAATGGATCTGGATGTAGGGAGGGTCTGGGTCTGTCATCTCTTGCAGAGCCAGAGTGTGTGTGTGTTTTCCATTCCTGGTAGGTACTGAGCCCGGGAGTTTCATTTGTTTTTCCAGAGCTATTCCAAAAAGTTAATGGTTAATCTGCACAAGGGATGTGAGTCCCCTCCTTGTTTGTTTATGTACCACACTGGACTAGGCTAGACAGAATTTACATTTCACAGGAACATCTGCATTTAATTGAAGGTCTTTATATGCATCCTATAACTATTTCTGATCATGTGCCAATAATCTTCTTTTTCTTCTTCTTTCGGCTTTTCCTGGTTAGGGGTCGCCACAGCGGATCACCTGTCCACTCAGGATTGACAGTGGAGTTTTTTTACAGTGTCGAGTTGCCAGCCCGGCACCCAACCTTCCACGGAAGGCACACATATGCATGCACTCATGCCTAGGGCCAATTTAGAGTGTCCAATCCACCTACAGCATATCTTTGGGATGTGGGAGGAAACCGGAGCACCCGGAGGAAACCCATGCAACCACAGGGAGGACATGCAGACTCCACACAGAAGGCACCCAAGCCGAGGATCGAACCAGGGAACCTCTTGCTGTGACACAGATCACGTGCCAATAATAACTAAAATAAAAACACATGGTAATCAAATAAAAGTGAGAAACTGGTGCTTTCCTACCTATACATTGAAAAGAGAGGAATTTAAGGACTGGAGAGCAGAAATTATTCAGGAGCTAGTAGAGAAGACAGAAATTTCTTCTGAAAATATAGCTAGTGAGTGGGATAAAATTAATGTGGAGTTTAAAATAGGGTGGAAATGAAAGGAGATACAGTTAAGAAGTAATAAAACTTATTTAAAGGGACTGACAAATGTTAGAGTATTGCAAAATAGGGGGAAACACAGATAACAAGAGGAGCAACTGAAGAATGCTAAACAGAAAATAAGGGATTACCTCGATAATATACATACGTTTGGAAAGACTGCTGTTAAGCAACAGTTTTTTTATAATAATTCTAGAGCACAAAAACTTTTATCATGACTCAGACAAAAGAAAGTAGAAAGGGCCATCACCAAGCTTAGGGAAGCCTATAATAGGGAAGATAACAAGAGATCCTGTAAAACTATTAGAAATATTTCAGAAATTCTCTGAAAGTTTGTATAAAGCAGAGAAATATGGAACTCAAGAAAAGGTACAAATGGAAATATTGGTTTACTATCGTAAGGTCGAACAGGACTCCATCGAATGATGGGATCATCAACCCACGTCTGCGAAAGAGAAATACAACAGACTTCGACCTCGGAACAGGCTTTAACATGGGTTGAGATAGGGGCAAGATTCGTACTTCGACAATGTTGGGTTTGACATTGTCGCCTTTCAGCCTCCGGACTCCAACTGAAGTGGGTTTGACCAAACCCACTTCAACCTTACAATAGCAAACCGCAAATATTTATGGAAGAATAAAATATGCCAAGATTAGAGGCAGAGGAGGCTCAATTACGAACGGTTAGGATAGGAGGAGATGAGATAAAAATGGTGATGTATAACCAATCTACAGGAAAGTCCCCAGGAAGAGATGGTATTCCTGTGGAAGTTTGGAAGCTAGGAGGGGAAAAACTGATATCTGGAAGGTCTTGTTTAACGGCATTTTAAGAGAAAGAGAAATACTAACATCCTGGAAGAAAAAGGTGGTAGCTGTAATACCTTAAGTGGGTAAAGATTGATCAGATCCAGATTCAAACAGGCCCATTTCGGTAATAAACCAAGATTATAAAATGTTTATGTCTATAATGGCTAAGGAATGGCAAAAGTGTTGCCAAAATTGATAGATTTGGATCAATATGGCTTTGTGGAGGGGAGGCAAACATTTGACAACATAAACAGAACATGGATGATTCAGAGGGAAGCAGAATGTAAGAAAATAACGTTGTTGATGGGTCTTGATGCAGAGAAAGCATTTAACAAAGCAAGTTGGGCTTTTATGAGCAGAGCAATGGAAGCATTTGCATTCTCTGATAATATTATCAGGTTGATTAAGAGGGTATATAAAGAGATCGGAAGTGAAAATTAAAGTGGGTGGGGTCCTTTTATGCTTGAGCAGAGGAACCAGGCAGGAGTGTTCTCTCTCCCCTTTGTTATTTGCATTATATTTAGAACCACCAGCAAAGAAAATAAGGGACTCAAATTAAGAATATAAATGGTATGGTAGTCCAGAAAAGCTAGTTTCAGATGACATTATTCTATATCTCACAAAACCAAAAAGTGACATTACAGTGCTGTAACAGTTTTACATCTTTTCAGGATACAAAATTAATGAAGCTAAAACAAACGCAATAGCAGTAAATTATGTACCCACATATGAATTGGTTCAGCAATATCCATACTTATAGGGACATGATAAAATTAAGTATTTAGGGGTATGGATTAAAAATGATTCCAGTGTGACAGCTAAAGCTATGTGGGAAGAGATTAGACAAAAACTGAGAAAATGAAAGATCTGTTATACGTATATCGATAGTAAGACACAAGCAGATAAAATGGTTAGTCCCTTTAGTCTTGTACACAACTCAGACATTTTTATCAACCGCAGGAGAAGCTATGGATAGCAATTAATAAAGAGCTGAATGATTTTATCTGGGAGGAAAAGACGGAAAAGTCAAGTGGGATAATATCTATCTGATCTAGGGATCAGGTCATCACCGCTCTCTCAAAGGGAAAAAATATAGCCTCCATGGGACCCGATAACATCCCAGGCTGCATCCTACATGAACTCAGGCAGAAACTTGCAGCAGCACCATTAGGCACCCTATTCAACCAAAGCCTGAGTACTGTCTTTGTCCCAGCTGAGCGGAGGACAGCCACTGTCATGCCTTTACACAAAGACCCACCGATCCAGGAAATTATTGACCCATCATCCTAACTAGCCTGATCTGTAAGGCCATGGAATGGATTACCATTGACCTCATTAACAAGGACACTGGCAACCTCCAAACACTCAATCCCACAGAGTTTAGCTTTGTCAAAGGGAGGTCGTGTCTGTTAAATTTGGTTAACTTTTTTTGAGACAGTCAACAAAACCATGGACGAGGGGAAGACAGTGCACACCGCTTACCTTGACCAGGCCAAAGCCTTCGACACTATTCCCCACTCAGGCAAAACAAATAAACTCTCTCAACTAGGTATCAATCCATATGTCACCAGATGGATAGCTAACTGGCTCACTGATAGAACCCACCTGGTCAAAATAGGGGAAGCCACCTCAAGCAGTAGACCCATATCGAGTGCCATACCCCAACTTTCAGTCTTGGGGCCTTTGTTATTTGGGATATACTTTTCTGAGGTGCAGACCAAAACCAGTGGGCTATGGCTGACCAAGTTTGCAGACGACTGCAAGCTGGGCACGGTCATTAATTCCCCTAGTGACATGGACATCCTCCAAGAGGGTCTCACCCAAACAAATGACTGGTGCCAGAAACATGGCCTCAAGCTGAACACAAAAAAATACATCATCCCCTTTGGGGAAAGTGATGTCCCCACAAATTATCACATTAATAACAATGTCCTAAACACATAGTCAGTTGTGAGGGATTTGGGCACCCAGATTGATAGCAACCTGACTTTTGACCCACATGTTGCTTCCACTGTACAGAAAGTTTTCTACATGGCCCACCTCATAAGTAAGGATAGGTCATCCAGGGGCAAGGAGGTCATAACATCCCTGTATTCTTCCCTTATAAGGCCCATTATTGAGTACAACTCCCCATTCGGCGTGTACCTCGCAATGCACATGCAGCAGCTGGAGAGACAACAGAGGTTCCTCACCAGGAGAATCCAGGGCCTCAAAAATCTTCCATACACAGACAGGCTAAAAGCCCTATCCCTCTGCTCTGTTTCATACAGACTCCTCAGAGGTGACCTCTGTCTGGCATACAAGGCGTTCTCAGAACCCACCTTGATGAAACTGCTGCATAACTGCAAGTCAAGCTACACTCGAGCAACCCGCACACGTGGCCTCAACCTGGTCTGTGACATCAATATGACTTGTTTGTGGGACAGATTAGTGTCCCAGAGGCTCCCCCTTCTGTGGAACAGACTCCCTCTCCACATCAACCAGAGTACCTCTTTACCCATTTTTAAGTGCAACCTGGATAACTGGATGGGAAATTGAAAATACATCCTTGGGATTTCACCCATGTCCCGGCTGGATAGGGGCATCGGGTACTGATTTGTCAATACATGGGCTAAACTCTTGACTAGGCTTACAAGGACCTCAGGGCCAATAGCCTAGTAACTTCCTATGATTCTATAAGCTTATTCTTCCAAACGAACAAGTCGGATTGGAATTACCTGATTTGAAGAAGTATTTCAGAGCAACACAGATAAGGCTCCTATACATAGTACAAGCAGAAAACTATAATCAAAGTGGAAATAGATGATGACAAAACAGGGGTGGAGATCAAGAAACAAGGAGAGACTGGGATTTGGATGCATACCTTTAAGGAGTATTAAAAATAATCATACAGATTATTACAGTCATAAAGTAGCAGAAAGTATTCTAAGAACTAAGCCAGCACGGAAATGGAGACAGGAGATTCTGCAGATAGGGTTGACTGCAATTAGGGATACAGTCAATAGGCAAGAGGGGGCTGGAATTTACTGGAGAAAACTGGCAAAGGAACCAAAGTATTGGCAGCAAATATCAAGAGGGGAAAGGTAATAGAACAGAAAGATGCCAAGAACTTACTTGGACTGCAGATTGGAGATTAATATCAAGCCCTGATAGGGAAGGAAGAGTATAGGCAAAGAGAAAGAAATAAGGGGGGTCCTGAATGAAAGGCCAGCACTAGTAGAGTTTTTAGTAGAATCTAGAAAAAGAAGTTATGTACCTACCATAACGTTCCATGTTAGTTGTCTTCATCTCACCTTCCTTCTTGCTGGTTGGGATCGGAGCCGATCCTCGGCTCTGACTCGGCCATCTTCAATAGCTCGAGAGCTGTTTACTGGCTCGAGGCTACCCCTTATCCCATAATGCCTAGCGATAGCTACCCACATCTCATTTGAAGTAGCTAACTCCAGACATAACAACATAATAAATCAGTCAAGAATCAGTTGACTATACCTGCCATATTCTCTTAAGTCAAAAAGAACACAAGAGATCACACAGCCAGTGGTGAAACAAAACAAAGAATTCCTGTCGATCCACTAGGACAGGGGGATGGAGGGTGGGACGCAAGAAGGAAGGCGAGATGAAGACAACTAACATGGAACATTATGGTAGCTACATAACTTCTTTATGTTAAGGTGTCTATCTCACCTTCATTCTTGCTGGTTGGGACAGAGTCCCTAACACCTAAAAACCTGGGTGGCTCAGTGGAACAGACTCTTCAGAACAGTGGACCCAAAGTCAGCTCTGCTCCTGGAGACCACATCCAACTTGTAATGAGAAATAAAGGTATGAGGGTTTGCCCACATGGCAGCCGTACAAATAGAATCCATGGGCAACCTGGATTGGAAGGCTACAGAGGTGGCCAAGGCCCTAGTAGAATGACCTTTCGGTTTAATAGGCAACGCTTTGTTCCTTAACTGATAAATGAAAGAAATAGTGTGCGACAACCATCTGGACAAGGTTACCTTGGAAACTGGGAGACTTTGTTTGCCCAAGGCATGAGAGAGGAATAGTTGGTCCGATTTCCTTACTTCTTTAGTTCTGTGCAGGTAAAAGCACAATTGCCTATGAACATCCAATTGGTGTAGTTTGTATTCTGCCTTGTTGGTATGATTAGGGAAAAACACAGGAAGAGCTATAGATTAATTTAAGTTACTTTCTGAGCAAACTTTAGGGAGAAACGAGGGATTAGTTCTCACAGCAACCCTGTCCTTATGAAAAACCAAGTAAGGAGGACGAACACATAGCGCCTGAAGTTCGGAGACACGTCTGGCTGAAGTAATAGCTACCAGAAAGAGTGTCTTTCAAGATAGGAACTTGATAGAGCAGGAAGCTGCTGGTTCAAAAAGGGATAGAATTAAGGAGGTTAGGACTAAATTAAGGTTCCAAGGAGGAGGGGGATCTCTCACTGGAGGCCTAAGAAGAGTTGCCCCTCTCAAAAAAGCTTTACATAGCTTATGAGACATAATGTTAGAGTTTGAAAAACCAACATGAAAGTAAGAAATGGCCGCCATTTGTACCCTGATCGTAGAAGCAGCAGACCCGGAACGAAACAATAGAGCTAGGAATTGCAAGATTTCATGGACTGGGGCTGAAAAGGGATCCACATTCCTAGTCTTTGCCCAACAAGAAAAACGTTTCCATTTGCTAGCATATGTTCTCCTCGTTGTAGACTTGTGAGAGGACACGATAATGTCACGGACTGCTGGGGAAATGCTGGGAAGCCAGGCTAAGGTTGGAAGTGGAGCAACCAAGCTGTGAGCTGGAGAGTTTTTAGGGATTGATGCAACCCGCCTGGTCTGGAATTGGGTCCAGAGTCCAGGGTTGATAGAGAAGGTAACGGTGCAGGAACGGAAACCATATCTGTCGAGGCCAGTAGGGAGCAATGAGGATCATTTTGCAACCCAACGATATTGCTTCCTGTATAAGTTTGGGTATCAGAAGGAATGGAGGAAAGGCATTAAAGAAGTCCCTGGGGCCAATCGTGAACTAGAGCGTCTATGGGTGTGTGGCCCAAAAGCGGAAGAAGGGAGAAGTAGTTGCTGCATTTGCTGTTGAAGGGGGTGGCAAAGAGATCGCAGCAAGGCTGTCCCCATTTGCGAAAAACAAGTTTCGCAATTTGCTGATTCAGAGACCACTCGTGAGGCATTAGAATAGCTCTGCTGAGCCTGTCTGCTATGACGTTGGATCTCTCAGGGATGTGCGTCACAATCAGAAAACGTTGGAAGGAAATCGCCCACTGCCAAAGTTTGAGTGCTTCTCTACACAGGGGGTAGGATCTGGTTCCGCCCTGCTTGTTGATGTACCACACCACTGACATGTTGTCCGTTTGAATAGCAATGGTCCCAGGAGGAAGAGAGTCTTGAAGGGCTTGCAACGCCAGGAGCACGGCTCTCATTTCCAGGACATTTATGTGCAGATGGTACTCGTGAGGTTGCCACGTGCCTTGGACTGTCCTGCCCAGATAATGCCCCCCCCACCCTAACAGGGAGGCGTCTGTCATCACTGTGGCTACCGGAGGGGGTTGTATGAAAGGTCTGCCCTGAGTAACTAGTGGGGAGACCATCCACCAAGAAAGATGCCTTTTGCATGCATCCGTGATCATGATCTTGTACGTCATGGGTAGCTCTTGGAAAGACCACTGGGTAAACACAAGCCACTGAAGAATCCTCATATGAAAGCGCACCAGTGGGATTAGAAGAATGGCTGCTGCCATGGAACCCAGAGTTTGAAGGACATACCTGACTTGGAACCTTTTCCTCTGCATCAGAACCTGTACGTGCTGACGAACTGCGGACACCCTTTCTGGTGGTAGCCTTGCAAACATATCCCTTGTGTCCAAGTCTGCTCCTATATAAGTGATAGATTGACAAAGCAACAAGGCAGATTTTACAAAATTTATTGTGATGCCGAGCTGTGAGCAGATTGTGATTGTGTAGTCCCTTGATTGTAGGAGTTGATGCCTGGTGGTAGCAGTAAGGAGCCAGTCATCTAGATATGGAAACACCTGGAATCCTTGACGCCTCAGGTTAGCCGTGACCACTGCCATACATTTGGTGAACACCCTGGGGGCTGTGGTGAGACCAAAGGGCAGAGCTCTGAACTGATAATGACTGGCCCCCAGCTGGAAGCGAAGATACCTCCTGGAGCGCCTGTCCATCTTTATATGGTAGTACGCATCCTGAAGATCTACTGAGCACATCCAATGGTCCTGACCCAGAAAGGGTAGAATGGACTGTAGCGTGACCATCTGAAATTTCGTTCTTTGCACAGACCTGTTTAGTCTGCTGAGATCCAGAATTGGTCTCCAGTCCCCTGTCTTTTTTGGTACTAAAAAGAACCTTGAGTAAGTTCCGGATCCCGTGCTGGTCTGCCAGGACTTCCTGAATGGCTCTTTTTTCTAGCAGTTTTGAAACTTCTATTACTGCTTGCTCCCTCAGATTGGGTGGAACATCTGGGAGGGTCTTCCTTGACTGTAAAGGGGGTTGACGGAAAGGAATTTTGTATCCTCCGGATATAACGGACAGTGCCCATCTGTCTTGTGTTAAACTTCGCCAGGCTTTTGGGTACAGCGAAAGTCTTCCCCCGACTGCCTCCAGAGATGAGCAGCCGGGCAACCCTTCAGGGATGCTGAAAGAGCTTATAAGGATTCTCTGTTGCCCTGGTTCTGCGGACCCCCTCTGCTATGAGGGCGGCATCTATTATTATTGTTTCCCCCTCTGCCTCTGGAGGAAAAATCACTACGTGGGTCAGGCAAGGCTCCCTGAGATTTACGGAACCACATCTTACCACTCTTCTGACCTTTGGGGTAGGGTCTAGACAGAGTGGAAAAACGGACTCCCACGGCAGACAGAGTCTTGCCTTCTTGCTCACACCTAGTCAAAGTGTCTTTCACCTGTGGTCCAAAAAGAAAGGAACCATCAAAGGGAGTGTTGGTGAAGGATGCTCGAAAGGGTTCCGCAAAGTTACACAGCCACATCCAGGCATGCCTCCTAAGGGCCACCCCTGTACCAGCGGCTCTACTCGCCCCATCAGCTGCATAGGAAATGAGCCTCATGGAGGAGTTGACAGAATTAAGTGTCGCTAGCTGGGAAGCTACCTTGGCTTGTGCTCCGTCAGCTGTTGGATCTTGGAGGGCATCTCCAAGCTCTTTAAGGAGATCCCTTTGAAGTTGGGTAAAATGACACTGGTAGTTCAGTGACCTCAGAGAAGGTCGCTGAAGCAAACATTTGCTTCCCATATCTGTCCATCATCCTAGACTCCTTGTTAGGGGGATGGACAGACGAAGAGGTCTCCGCTAACTCTTTTTTGGTGGCTGTTGCTACCACCATAGCATCAACAGGGACACCTTTTGAAAGGAACTGCTTATCCTGGGATGCTGTAATAATTTACTAGGTCTCCTCGGAGTTGGTTCCACTGTATCCGGAGCTGACCAAGCCTTTCGAGCCACCACTGTCATAAGTGGATCGAAAGGCGGAGACACCCAGGAGGTGGAAGGTCAGGAACCGAAGGCATCCAGAAATACAGACTCATCCTCAGAAGGGGCTAGGGGATTCCAGTTCCTACTCTGCTTGAGTATTTCCAGGATGTCCGAAAAGGAAACCTCTTCAGAGGGGGATCTCTGGGACCCTTCCGATTCATCTAAGCCTGTATCAGAAGTGACAGACTGAGGGGAGTCAATGTGCTTCCTCTTGCACTACTTCTTCTGAGGGGGCTCCTCTGAGAGATCAGGGGAGGCCTCAGAAGAAGAGGAAACACCCAATGGGGTGTCCTGGAGCATAGATTCCCTATGCTTGGGGTCTGGAGGAGGAGCACAAGTTGGCACAGGCACTACAGGGGACGGACCCGGTGGGGCTGATAGTGGAGCTGACTCAGTGGCCAGCACACACTGCATAACATCGAAGGTGTCCCTGCCACGATGCAGAGAAAGCTCCGGTTCCGAAGAAATAGGAATCTTTCTCCGCACCGAGGGAGATGGCTCCGAGGCCGATGTAGGAGCCAAGCTCACCTGCGCCGAAGCTCCGAGAGGGAGAATGGGGTTGGACAAGGGTCCGATGCCACTCGCCCCCTCAGAGCCGAGGGAGCCCCAGTGCCCAGATCCCTCGATGGATGGCGCCACCGAGGGAATCGGAGCCGACGCCGTAACCAGAGATAAGAGTTATCGGAGCAGACAGTTCCACTACTCGAACCCCAACAAACTCCGGCTCCGAACTCACTGGAGTCGGAGGAGGAACATCGAGAGAAGTGGACTGAGCCGATACTTGTTGAGGAGGGCTGGACAACAACTTGGCTAGTGCCTGCGACTTTAGCAACCTACTGACCACTCTCTCCACATCGTGATCCGACAGCCTAGAGGATCGAGAGGAGTGAGAGGATCGATGACTACGCTCGCTCTGAAGTAAAGGAGACCGAGGAGCCAAATGCACCGATTCTAGTGAATGGGACCTCAGCCTCTTGTGGCTCCGCAACGGCTCCGAAGCCTCTGATGGAGTCGACGTGGAAGGTAAATCCTGAACCGAAGATGGCTCCAAACTTGCAACCAATGGCTTAGTGGGTTTAGGGGATTTCACAGACTGTGAGCTCTTGGCTGGTGAATCTTGGGGTTTTAAAAGACCCCCAAGAATAAGCTTATTCTTACACTCCTGCAGGACTCTTGGACTAAAGGCATGGCAGATAGAACAAGAGTCCTGCAAGTGCACAACGCCTAAACAATAGACGCAAGAAGTGTGCCCATCTGTCAGAGAAATTTTCTGACAGCATGAGTCACACTTCTTGAACCCAGAATCCTTGGATTTCTTCGACATCCTTGATAGTAGAAGGAAAAAACAATTATAACAATAACAACCAGAAGCAATATATAGTCTACAAAAAAACACACCTCTATAAAGACTGTAGCTAAAGGTTTTATTTTTTTTATTTTTTTTTTTAAGATAATAGGAAATCCTCTAACTTAAACGGCTAGCCTATAAGAGAAAGGTAGAAGGAAAAGCCTCTAACTTAAACGGCTAACCTGACAAGAAGAGGTAGGGGGGGAGGGGTGGGGGAGAACTCTAAGTTAAACGAGTTCTACAAGAAAAAGGAGGGATACTACAAGCTAAACAACTAACTATCACAAAACAAGACTATCGTTAATAATAAAATACTAGAAGGGTTGAATTCTAATGAAGAAAGTTATACAAAAAACTTTATATGAGCCTGAACCAGAAAAAAACGACACCTTGCAGCTGAAGCGGCAAACGAGATCTGGGTAGCTATCGCTAGGCATTATGGGATAAGAGGTAGCCTCGAGCCAGTAAACAGCTCTCGAGCTATTGAAGATGGCCGAAATCGGAGCAGAGGATCGGCTCCGATCCCAACCAGCAAGAACGAAGGTGAGATAGACAACCTAACATCAGAAGTTGCCATTAAGAAAAGAATAATTAGTACAACATATAAAATACTACATGATAACTATAAGACTCAATCAGAAGAGGTTAGAAAGGATTGGGAAGAGAGACTGGATAAGCAATTCACAAACAAACAATGGGGGATATCTGTATGTCTCCCAAATATGCAACAGGTCTAGAAGATTTAGGATCTTTGCTTGGAAGATTATATAGGTATTGTTATACCCCAAGTAGACTCCAAAGAATCTTCGTCAGATAGACAGCAAATGTTGGAGGTGTGACTGAGACCCGGTTCAAGGCTCCAGAGAGCACCCCTGCACCACCAGGCTATAACTCATACCACACTTTTCAGCCATGTAACCTGGACCAGAACACCAAAGGCGGAGGTGTGTCCATATTCATTAAGGATATCCACACCTCCAGGCTAGTTGCTCGGCATAATGCATCCAAGGTTATCCAAGTGCAACTAACTCTGGGCAAAACTGCAATCCAAATTGTAGCTTGCTACAGATCCCCCACCATGCCCCAGGATTCCCACTCCTCTTTTCTTGATGTACTGGAAAATATTAGGGTTCAACCAAACACCCTGATAATGGGCGATTTCAACTACCCCACCATTAACTGGGAAAACTACTCATGTACCAACTCCTTTGCTCAACACTTTCTGGAATTCATAAACTCCAATGTCCTGGATAAACCTATCCACACCCCCACCAGGGGCAACAATATCCCAGATCTAGTCATTACCAACATGAGTGAGCGGTGTTCCACACCTGAAGTCAACGCCTCATTGGTCCGATCCGACCATAAGCTAATCACCCTAGATATCCCCATCCTGCCCCCACCCCCCATTAAGGAAACCATGGTAAAACAATTACTCCAAAGCCAACTTCATGCTTCTTAAGACAGAAGTGGTGAACTTCATGACACCCATGCAGATGGGCAATACAGTTATGACTACTGAATCCTACACAATTGCACTTTATAAGCACTTACACGAGTGCATGGATCGTGCTATCCCAAACAGAACCAAGACGCTATCCTCCAAAAAAAGGAAGTCAATCTGGTGATCCCCTGCCATAAACAAACTGTACAACAGAAGGAAGAAACTGTTGCAAAAGAGTAAAATCCCATGAGTGGAGGAGCTCCCTGGTCAGCCTCAGTAAGAAGCTGCAATCCCTGATAAAATCCTCCAAAGCTAGTTACGAAAACAAAATTGCCACGGATTCTAAAGACAACCACAAAGCATTCTATAACTATGTCAAGAATCTCAATGGCAACACTCAGATCTGCTCGGAGTTACAGCACAATGGCACTAAATATACATACCCAACTGATATTGCCAACATCCTGGCAGATAGGTTCAGTGCTAACTTTACCCCCTCTCACCCCCATAAAGGGCCCATCTCTATACCGGATGAATGCAAAGTTTCTGTAATCATGGCTGCACAGGTAAAAACTACACTCTCCAAAGTAAAGAACACAGCATCAATGGGACCCTGACAACATCCCAGGCTGCGTTCTACACGAACTACAGAACGAACTGGCACCCCACCTAAGTACCATGTTCAGTCATAGCCTCACCTCAGGCTTTGCGCCTGCTGAATGGCGCACAGCGATGGTTATCCCACTCCACAAGGGGGGAGCCATCACCGGGAACTACCACTCCATTAGCCTGACGAGCCTGGTCTGCAAGGCCATGGAACGTATCATCATGGAACTTATAAACAAAGACAATGGTAATCTCCAAACTCTGGACCCCACCCAGTTCAGGTTTGTAAAAGGCAGATCATGTCTCCTAAACCTGATAAGACTTCTTTGAAGCAGTCACCAAAGCCATAAACGAGGGTAAGGTGGTTCACACAGCGTATCTAGATCTTGCCAAGACTTTCAACACCATCCCCCACTCTGGAATTATAGACAAACTCACTAAACTAGGTATAAATCCCTATGTCACAAAGATGGGTTACCAACTGGCTCACTGACAGAACCCACACTGTGAAAGTAGCAGACTCCAAATCCGACTTCAGACCAGTGACAAGTGGAGTACCACAGGGTTCAGTCCTGGGTCCTCTCCTGTTTGGTATCTACTTCTCTGAGGTACAGGCTAACACAGAAGGTCTTCGGCTAATGAAGTTCGCAGATGACAGCAAACTAGGAGCCATAATCAAAAATCCTAACAATGTGGACATCCAACAAAAGGGCCTCACTGAGACAGACGCCTGGTGTCAAAACCATGGCCTCAAGCTCAATGCCAAAAAGGGCATTGTCATCCCCTTTGGTAAAAACTCTGTACCCATGAACTACAACATAGGTGGTAGTATGCTTAACACCGAAAGTGTGATAACAGACCTTGGGACACAGGTGGACAGTAGTCTCTCCTTTGATAATCACATTGCCACAGTAGTCAGAAAATCCTTCTACATGGCACACCTCATCACAAAAGGTTTCTCATCCAGAAAAAAAGAGGTCATTGTTCCCCTCTACTCATCACTCATTAGACCCATTATAGAGTACAATGCTCCTTTTGGTACGTACCTTACAAGACATCCACAACAACTGGAAAGGCCGCAGAAATAACTCACAAAGAGAATTACTGGCCTCAAACAGATGCCCTATGCAGACTGTCTCAAAAAACTTTTAGTTATGTACTTACCATAACTTTAGATGTATGGGATCTATCTCGCCTACATTCTCTATAGATGGGTTTGGAGCCGATCCTCGGCTCCGACTCGGCGCTATACAATAGAACGCAGTCTCTTATTGGCTGAGTCACCTCATATCCCAGGATGCACCACCGCTACTTCCCCAGATCTTGTTTGTTCGCATTCATGTTCACAGAGACATACTATTGTCATAACATACTCAGGTCTTTCAAGAGAGGAAAGAAGATCAATTTCGGATCGTCCGGTCTCTCCTGGTCTACAAGGCAGGGGGATGGAGGGTGGGTTATTAGGAATGTAGGCGAGATGGATCCCATACATCTAAAGTTATGGTAAGTACATAACTAAAAGATGTAATGTGATCCTATCTCTACATTCTCTACAGATGGGACAGCGTTCCTAGCACCTAATTCCCGGGTGGCTCACTGGAAAACACTCCTGAGAACTGTGGAACCGAAGGAAGCTCGACCCCTGGATGCCACATCTAATTTGTAGTGAGAAACAAAGGTGTGTGAAGATGTCCACGTGGCAGCCGCACAAATGTCGCCAATAGAGAGCTTGGAATGAAAGGCTGCAAGTGGCCATAGCTCTAGTAGAATGAGCTTTAACCGAGCTATGAGCTCCTTGTTTGAGATGAGATAAACGTGAGTGATGCAGTCCCTGATCCACTTGGCAATAGTGACTTTAGTGACGGCTTTGCCTAATCTATTATCCGAAAAGGACACAAACAGTTGATCTGATTTCCGTGCTTTGTGTGTCCTATCCAAATAGAAGCGTAATTGCCTGTGCACATCTAAGCAGTGAAAAGTATATTCAGCTCTATTGGAATATTTGGGAAAGAAGACCGGTAGCTCCAGGGACTGTTGTAGACAGAAATTAGAACAAACCTTTGGTATAAAAGATGGGTTTGGCCTAAGAGATACTCTATCCTTGTGGAATACCAAGTAAGGCGGTTTGACACATAGAGCCTGAAGTTCTGAAACCCGTCTGGCTGAAGTAATAGCAATTAGAAGGGCAGTTTTCCAAGAAAGGAATTTCAGATCACAGGTTGCTGCCGGCTCAAAGGGTGGTGAGGTTAAAGCACCTAATACCACATTCAGAACCCACGGAGGTGCAGGTTGAGTGGGGGTCGTAAAGCCAAGCTCCTTTAATAAAGGCTTTACAGAGCTTGTTGCTCATTAAGGAGGTTGCACACTTTCATGAAAATTGGAAATAGCCAATTGTACTTTGATGGTAGATACTGAGCAACCTTGCTGGAACAGGGAGGCTAAAACTTCAGTACTTCTGATACCGAGGCTGTCATTGGGTCTAATCCTCGGAGTTGGGCCCAAATAGCAAACCTCTTCCATTTACTGCTATATATCTTCTTTGTAGAAGTCTTGTGGGCCGAAGACAAGATGTGTATGACTTCAGGAGCCAAAGAGTGGCTCCTAATTATGGTTGGAAGAGGAGTAGCCAGGCTGTCAACTTCAACGAATGGAGGGACTGATGGAGTTGTCCTGACTGATGAGTCAAAAGGTCCAGAACTTGGTCCAGGAACCAAGGACCCTCCAATGCATACCTGTGAAGGAAGGGGAACCAGATTTGCCGAGGCCAGTATGAGGCGATTAATATCATTCTGCTTCTCAAGCGAATTGCCTTCTGAATCACCTTGGGGAGAAGGGGAACCGGTGGAAAGGCATATAGCAGACCGGAGGGCCAAGCGTGGACTAGAGCGTCCTTGGGGGTCTCCCCCGAAACTGGGGTCAGAGTGAAGAAGTGGTGACATTTCGCATTGAGGGGGCTTGCGAAGAGATCGCAACAGGGGACTCCCCATCTTGTGAAAATCTGTGTTATCACTCTGTTGTTCAAGGACCACTCGTGAGGGGAGAGAACAGTTCTGCTCAGTCTGTCGGCTATCACGTTGGATTTCCCGAATGCGTTGCCCTTAGAAGCGCTTGGTAGCAATCGCCCAATCCCATACTCTCATGGCCTCTCTGCAAAGGGGATAGGACCTGGTTCCTCCTTGCTTGTTTAAGTACCAGACTACCGACATGCTGTCGGATTGAATGGCAATTGTACCCTGGGGGAGGTGATCGTGTAGTGCTTGCAACGCTAAAAGCACCGCCCTCATCTTCAGGATATTGATATGAAGAAGACTCTCGTCGGGGTGCCACGTGCCTTGGACCGACCTGTCCAGATAATGACCCCCCCACCCTGTCTGGGAGGCGTCCGTAGTCAGCGTGGCAGAGGGGAGTGAGGGAACGAAGGGTCGCCCTTGATTCAGATTGGGGGATAAAAGCCACCAACGAAGATCCTGTTTGCACGTGTCCATGATCAGAATGCGGTGACTGAGGGGACGGTCCTGATAAGACCACTGGACTGAGAGGAGCCACTGAAGTATCCTCATGTGCAACCTTGCCAAGGGGACCAGCAGAATGGTGGCTGCCATGGAGCCCAACAGTTGTAGGACCATTCTTGCTGGAGCACGACGTCTGAGGATTAAGGCCCGAACCTGAGACTGAAGAGTCGCGATCCTTTCTGCAGGGAGATAGACTCGCATCTGCCTTGAATCTATTTCTGCACCGATAAACAGAATACGCTGAGATGGTTGCAATACAGATTTTGACCAATTGAAGGTGATTCCTAAGGATTTGCCCAGGGCTATAGTGGCTGCTAAATTTTCCAAGAGTAGATGCCTGGAGGCGGCAGTTAGGAGCCAGTCGTCTAGGTATGGAAACACCTGGAATCCTAGACTTCTCAAGTGAGCAGTCACGACTGCCAAACATTTGGTAAACACCCTGGGGGCTGTGGTGAGACCAAAGGGCAGTGCTCGGAACTGAAAATGACTGTCTCCTAGGCTGAAGCGTAAGTGTCTCCTCGACGCCTGATCCATCAGAATGTGATAGTAGGCGTCTTTGAGGTCTATGGAGCACATCCAAACTCCTTTCTCCAACAGCGGGAGAATGGATTGTAGAGTGACCATCCGAATTTGGACTTTTACAAATCGGTTTAGTTTGCTGAGATCCAAAATGGGCGGCAAGTCCCGGTCTTTTTTGGCACCAAAAAGAATCTTGAGTAAGTCCCTAATCCGGCCTGGTCTGCGGGGACAGGTTGGATGACTCCTTTTTGAAGCAGCTTTGATACCGTTGGCTGCATGATCCGTTGACTGGGTGGTGGGTCCGGGATTCTTTGGACTGGTGGGGTGGTTGAACAAAGGGATGGAGTAACCTCTGGCAATGATTGAAGCACCCATTGGTCCTGAGTAATATCTTCCCAGGCCTTTAGGTGCTTGAGAAATGACCCCGACTGGCTCCGGAGCTGCACAGTCGGGTACTCCTTCAGGGATGCTGGAAGGAGGAGGAGCCACGAAAGGACTCGCGGTCTCCAGTGTTGCGGGGGCCTCCGCCGCCTCTGGGACGGCGTCTCCTGAAAAATTTCCCCTCCTCTGCCTCTAGAAGGGGTCGCTCTGCGACGAGTAAGGCTTCTGAGACTTACGGAACCACATTTTCCCTCCCTTCGGCCTTGGGATAAGGCCTGAGGAGTGGAAAATGGGCTCCTACAGCCAAGGTCTTACCCTCCTGTTCGCACTTGGCGAGTCAAAGTGTCCTTTACCTTGGGTCCAAACAATGAGGACCCATAAAAGGCGTCTGCAAAGGAAGACTTAAAGGCCTCTGCAAAATGACACAGGCGTAGCCAGGCTTGTCTCCGTAGAGCAACACCTGTCCCAGCCGCTCTACTCGCTCCTTCGCGCATAGGAAATGAGCCTCATGGACGAGTTAGATAATGAGGATAGGGTAGCCAACTGAGAGTTAACCGTCTGTGTTAACTGTTCAGGTAAGTTACCCGAGAGGGCATCCGACAGCTCCTTGATCAGATCCCTCTGTAGTCTGGTAAAGTGTGCCAGATAATTCAGAGACCTTAACGTAAAGGTCGCTGAAGAAAGTGCGCTTGCCGTGCCGATCCATGCTCCTAGACTCTTTATTAGGGGATGGATGGACGTGAAGCCTCTGCCACATCTTGTTGGGTGGCAGATGCCACCACCATAGCATCTACAGCCACACCTTTAGATAAAAAATCCTTGTCCGGGGGTGCCGAGAGAAACTTACTGGGACGAGCTGGCACCGGTTCCACAGAATCCGGGTGTTCCCACGCCTTGAGAGATCAAATCCAGAAGCTCATCGAAGGGCGGAGACACCCAGGAGGTGGAGGGCTGAGCCCCGAAGGCCTTGAGGAACACCGACTCCTCAGCGGAAGGGGGTTTGGACTGCCAGTCGCCTCGGTGTTTAAGGATTTCCAGAATGTCTGCAAAGGAGACATCTTCCGAAGACGACTTTGGGGACCCCTCCGCATCATCGAGGTCGGTATCCGATGTGAGGGACTCGTCAGAGTCGGCGTGTTTCCTCTTACACTGTCTCTTCCTGGGCGGTTCCTCCGAAAGGGTGTCGGAGGAACCTCCAGGAAGAAGGGAACCGCCAATGGGGGTAACCTCAGGCCCAGGGGCTCCGCTGTCACGAGACAGGGGGATTCCAAGCGCCAGTCTCCATGCCCAAGGAAGGTGGTGGTGGTGGAAAAGTCGAAGTGGCCACAGAGGATTTGGCTAAAGCACTTCTCATGGCATCGAAGGCGGACCCCAGAATCCTGGGAAGGTCCGTCCCGAGGCCACAACAGTAACCGGAGCCCCGCAGCCGCACCTAGAGGAGGCTCGGAACTGAAAGGATCGGATCGAAGCATCCCCGGGCCGACTGAGGAGGTCAGCGTGCGAACCCGACCGAGGGCGGGGTTGAAGTTAGAGTCGGAGCCGACTCGATAACCGACGGATCCACCAACACCGACTCCAACGGGCGCCAAGGCTGTCGGAGGAGGAATGGAAGTAGAAGGATGGGGATCGGCTCCAGAGCCAACTGGGCAGGAGTCGAGATCAATTTAGCGACCGGTGACTGGAAAATCTTCTGAAGCACCCTGTCTACGTCCGAATCGGACATCCTCGAAGAACGAGAAGAGACCGACCGGGTCGAGTCGACTTCTCCGCCCGGCTCCGAAGACTGGGGACCGGCTCCGTAAAGGCTTGAGGCGTATCGGGCCGAGGAGATTCCACTACTATTGCAATCTCCTTGGAGCCGATGTGGACTTCGGCTCGAAGGAAGTGTCTGAGCGGGCAACCCCATCGGCTCCGAAGGCAGTGGAGCCGATGAAGGTGACACGCCTCGATGCCGAGCTCGACTCCAAAGCCAGAGGAGTCGAGGCTGGAGACATCGAGGCAGACCGTTCGCCTCGGCTCCGAAGTCCGTGGAGCCGACGGAGAAGCCTGCCTAGACTTTTTAGCTATCGGATCCGACGGACTGGTCGGGCGAAGATTTCTTCTTGCCAGTAGGAGAAGAAGAAGAGGATAAGGCTTCCTCAAAGAAGGGCAATGAGCCCTTTAAAATCAATTTGTTTTCCTCTCTTGGAGGACTCGAGAGGAAAAAGCGTGGCAAACGCTACAGGACTCCTGGAGATGTTTGGGACCTAAACAATATACACACAAGGAATGATCATCCGTTATAGACATTTTGTAACCACACTTAACACATTTTTTAAAACCGGAAGGTCTATGTTCTTTAGACATGGTTTTAAAGAAAAACTTAACAACAATTACAGACAAAACAGTTAACACCGACAACTAGGCTCTAATTTAAACGCCTAAGGCAGGGCTAGGCCCCTCTAACTTAAACGGAACCTTTTTACCAACAAAAATACACAATCTTCCACAAAAAGGTACCAAAAAAAAATCACACAACAACACTAGCCGTTAAAACAGCTTTTGGGTGAGTTTTAGAGAGAAATTTGACAGAAAAAGTTTCTGACTAGAGGTACTTAGCTCAGCCAAGTCCGAGACCACGTCTATGCTGGAAAGCGGCAAACGAGATCTGGGGAAGTAGCGGTGGTGCATCCTGGGATATGAGGTGACTCAGCCAATAAGAGACTGCGTTCTATTGTATAGCGCCGAGTCGGAGCCGAGGATCGGCTCCGAACCCATCTGTAGAGAATGTAGGCGAGATAGGATCACATTACATCTCCAGTTTTACTCTGTCGCATATCGCCTACTCAGAGATGATCTCTGCCTAACATACAAAGCTATGTCAAACCCAGAGCTGTTGGACATGCTCCACTTAAAGAAATCCCAATCCCTCTGAGCTACACGCTCTAGAGACCTAAACCTTGTCACCACAATAAACAGAACATGCCGGAAGGATAGATTCCTGTCCCAGAGACTTCCCGTACTCTGGAATAAACTACCTATCTATATCAAACAAAGCTCCTCATTAGCACTCTTCAAGAAAAATCTTGATGACTGGATGGGAAATAGGAAATTCACCCCGGGGATCACTTCTATGGCTCTGCTCGACAGCGGCACAGTAAAATAATTTTCTTGAGTAGCAAAAGCCAGGGTACCTTTTTTGGCTGGGCTTGTATAGGCCCTAGGGCCAATAGCCTAGTACCTACCTATGAAGCTAAGAACCTATGATGGGTAAGAAAGAGGTAACTGGGAATGTATTTTCTGGGAGTGTAATGTGCTGGCAGACTTTAAAGCCTCCCTGCCAGAGATGTTGGGTAACCAAATTGGTGTAACTAAGGAAATTATTTTTTTGAGCTATGATACAGAATCAGAATTATCTAGACATAGTAAGGCCTTACTGAATCTAATTATGATGGTTGCTAAAAAAGCAACTACTAGAAAATGGAAATCAAAGTCTTAACCAACTTTACTAGAAGTAGTGAAGATAATAACAGAGATAAAACTGGAACTGGGATCTTTAGAAAAGGATAGGAGTAAATTACATAGGAAAAATAGGAAGTGTGGGTTCAATACATGCAGAGGAGGAACGAGGTTTAATAGAAGGCAGGAACTGAATGAGCAATGTAATGGCTGACTGACAATGACTGGATATATTATAAACGATGTATAATGTTTGCAGCTACAGTTGTGTAAGCATGGTTTGTAATGTATAATGTTTGCAAATGAGATTGTGTCGGTATGGTTTATTTTATAAGATTGTTTATGTCATACATGAAAATTTAATAAAGATGCTTGTTTAAGAAAGGAAATTAAAAAAAAAAAAACACCCTCCATACTTCCACACAACAGGCCACCCTAATACAACACACAGATGATTCCACTCTTATTTGCACATTTAACAACATGGTATATATCTGCAAAAAATTACTCTGGAAGCTTTACCAGCCACTGAAACATGGCTTCATAACTCACAATTCATGCTAAATGCCAAAAAAGACAAAACTACCACTCCCCCCACAAAAAATCCCTCTGTAATGAGAAAACAAAATTTAAGGTACTCTCTCGACATACAACCACTGAAGTCACTTCTCACAGCAAATTATTAGGGGTGATAGTGGATAACAATCTTACATTTGACTTGCATATACAAAATTACGTAAGAAACACTCATCAAAAACTAGGGATACTTTTACAGAGCCAAAAACTTTCTCACCAATGCAACTAAAACTACACTTGCCATTGCTTACCCCCACTCTTCTTTATGGTGTGCCCATCCTTACTAACCTCCAGGCTTCAAAAATTAAAACTTGAACAATGTTAGAATTAAATTTGCAGCAAATACCCCTTCATAACCCACCACTGTACAGCACTAAAAAGCCTAAACTGGTTAGAACTGCCTCATCAACTAATATATACACAGTTTCTTACCACCTATACAATTATCCAGCATACATCCATCTGCCTGTCCAGCACTAAAAACCTAAACAACTATGTTCCCAGTCAGTCACTGCAATTCAGTGACCAAAAACTGCTCCCTACATACCTATCAAATCTGCTGGGCATTATCTGTACTCGTACAAGGTTGTTAAGGTCTGGAACTCCTTACCTCAGGTCAATGCCCTCCCTCCCACCTTTCAAAACCACTCTGAAAGACCTCTTAGCTAAAATCTGGCTCTCTTCTTGCTCAAAACCAGGATAAACTATATCCCTAAATGTGAACAAGTACATTTTCATTCCTTATATCTCCTTACTCTCCCTTTTTCGCTTCTTTACTTCTATCAAACTCTCTTCCCTGACTTTCTCTCTAAATATACCATAAGCCTGTTTTTTTCTCACTTCATATTGCAGTTCCTGTTTGTATTAGATGAACTTACCTTTAATTTTGCTACAAATTATCTACAATTTCTCTATATCAAATGATTGTCATATAACCTGTATAGATTCTTAACCAATGTTTTTTTTTATATCATGTCATATGCAGATGATTCTACTTTAATCTGTTCTGCCTCATCCCCCTCTGTACTGCACTCTCTCACCCAAAAGACTTTTAAAACCGTAGAAATTTGGTTCCTCAAACGATGCTTAATTTTGAACCCCCCAAAAAACAAATTATTACTTTTCTCACCAACCCGAAAATCCTCTCCACTGAATTTCTGTCACATCAAATAATGGTACGAACATATCACCCGATCCAACTACCAAACTCGGAGTTGAAACAGACAACAATCTGACCTTTGGCACACACATCAGCAATACTATAAAACTAGTTAACAGAAAACTAGGCTCCTCTATAGAATTAAACCATTCCTTACTCCACTTGCCAGAACTTCCATTGCTCAGACCCATCTTATCTCCACTCTCCTGTATGCCTCCCCCATCTACACTTCAGTGTCCAAAGCTAACCTCAGCAAACTGTCTGCTGCCTACAACAATATTGCCAGATTTGCCACTAATTCTACTTTTAGAACTCATCACTGCCAAAACTTAAGGCAACTACGATGGCTCGAACTACAAAACCTAATTCTATTTCACCAGCTCTCCTTAGCCCACAAAATCCTTTACAAACACTCCCACTCTCACTTCACTTATCACTCCTTACTGCAAACTTAAAAGCCTTTGTTCCTCCGACAAACTACTTATATCGACTAGTAAACCCAATAACTCAGCTGGCAAATCCTTGTTCTCCAACACAGTAGGAAAAACCTGGAACACTCTTCCTCACAATCTCACAGCAATCTCCTCTCTTCCCTGCTTCAAATCCCAATTCAAAACACACCTCAAAACCCACTGGCTCTGCCCCTGTAGCAACCCTGACTAGTCTACCTTGGATATCTAGGTACTCTCAACTTTTCTGCTGTAAATAACTAGTTTTCCTCGTGTATCTAGGTACTTGCAAATTTTTTTTTCTTTTTTAGCTTTAAGAAACTCTTAAAAAAAAAATACACTCTCTATTTCTCAACTTCTGCTTTTTACTTAATATCTAATGATTTTTGACATATATATTATAACCATGCTTAATGTTTTACCTGTTATTACAAATGCTTGCATGTGGAGCTTTTCTCCCCGGGCCTCTGCTGAAAATGGACATATATCCAGTTGGACTAGCCCGGTCAACAAATGTAAAATAAAATGTCTAGTTTGTCATAATTATTGAAGTGTAGAAGTTTTTGTTTTATTCTGAAGACTGTAAAATTATTGTTCTTACAATGTTTTGTAATAACGTGGAGCTTTTCTGCTTGGGCCTCTGCTAAAAATGGGCTTCTACCCAGTCAGGCTTTCCCAGTAACCAAATGTCAATAAATAAATGCTTTGTGCTAACTGCCTGAATGTCATTGGCAAAAGCAAATAATTTCCATCTCCTTTCTCTACCTTCTAAAGAGACGCATACAAAGATCCTGGAGAGAACCATACCTGGTACAACTATGGTACCCCCCCGAACATAACTGTTATAGTGCTCAACAAATGAGCTGATATAGAAGAATGCGTTATGCAACACTAATGGTTGGGACAGATGGAAATTTCCTTTCTGTGGACCTCCTCTTGGCACAAAATTCTTACTTTCGCTAGCACCTGCATTCAGGATTTTGTATGCTTCTCGTTAAAACATGACCTGATTGCAGACACTGGACCTAGAAAGACAAACTCAGACTCATGCTCCCAATTTCTGAACCCTGTTGGAACTGATTAAGCACACCTGAAAGACATAAAATATAACTAGTATCACAACGTTGAGTAATGCAAATTGTGAAAATGCAGTTTCATAGTTTCATAGTAGTGTACTAGGCTATCTGCCCGGGGGCATTTACAAGCCTAGCCAACAGTGATGTGGCTTTACGCCACCCCATACTATGTAGTTGCGCCTCTCTAGTAGTGACACATGTGGAACCCCATTATTTAGTAAACTATACCTCTGTCTAGTAGTGACACTGAGGTCACTCCCGGGGTAAACTTGCGATCTCCCATCCATGCATCGAGATTTTTCTTGAACAGTGCCAATGAAGGGCTCTGTCTCACGTGAACTGGGATTTTGTTCCAGAGTATGGGTAACCTCTGTGTTATGAATCTATCCCTCCAGCATGTCCTATTCATATTTGTGCAGAGGTTGAAATCTTTAGCTCGTGTGGTTCTGGTGGATTTGGATTTTTTGAGATGGAGCATGTCCATCAATTCCTGGTTGGACATGGCCCTGTATGTTAGGCACAAATCACCTCTGAGCAGGCGGTATGCTACTGAATAGAGCTGGAGTTTCTTTAATCTAGCTGGATAAGGCACATGTTTTAGACCTATGATCCTCTTGGTGAGGTACTTCTGGGGTCTTTCCAGTTGCTGCATGTGCCGGGTGAGATACATCCCAAATGGAGCATTATATTCGATCATGGGCCTGATGAGGGAGGAATACAGAGGTACAATGACCTCCTTTGATCTGGATGAGAATCCCTTCATGATGAGATGGGCTAGGTAGAAAGTCTTTCTGACCACTTTGGCAACATGGTTGTCAAAGGAGAGGTCACTATCGACTTGAGTCCCCAGGTCTCTGATTACATCTTCTGTATTCAGTGGGTTATTGTCTACGTGATAGTTTTGGGTACTTTGTTTTTCCCAAAGGGGATGACTATACATTTTTGGCGTTAAGTTTGAGGCCATGATTCCGGCACCAGTTGTCCGTTTCAGTGAGACCTTTCTGTAGCATGTGTGTGTCATTAGGTGGATCCACTATGGCCCAGTTTGCAGTCATCTGCAAACTTTGTCAGCCATAATCCTTCCATGTTTGCTTTCACATCTGAAAAATAAATGCCGAATAGGAGTGGACCCAAGACTGAGCCCTGTGGGACACCACTTGTGACGGGTTTTGAGTCTGACATGGCTCCAGCAATTTTAACCTTATGGGTTCTGTTTTTAGCCAATTTGCTACCCATCTTGTGACATATGGATTTACATTTAGGCTGCTGAGCTTGTCGATGATGCCAGAGTGTGGTATTGTGTCAAAGGCCTTAGCCAAGTCCAAATAGGCAGTGTGGACAGCCTTGCCCTCATCGATGGCACTAGTGACTGTCTCAAAGAAGTCAACCAGGTTTAAGAGGCAGGATCTGCCTTTACAAAACCGAACTGTGTGGGATCAAGGGTCTGCAGATCACCAATGTCGCCATTTATGAGTTCCATGATGATCCTTTCCATAGCCTTACAGATCAGGCTGGTCAAACTTATGGGGCGGTAGTTACCTGGGTCAGTTGAATTTCCCCTTTATGGAGTGGGACCACTGTTGCTGTGCGCCAGTGTTCAGGTACATATCCTGTAGTGAGGCTAAGATTGAATAGAGTTCTTAGGGCGGGTTTAGTTCATCTTGGAGTTCACGTAACACGCAACCGGGGATACCATCGGGTCCCATAGATGCTGTGTTTTTTGCCTTGTTGAGTGCTGATTTCACCTGTGTGTCTGTGATGACAGGTAGGTTACATTCAGCAGGGATAGTTACTTCATCTTTAGGGGGTGAGGGAGGGGAGAAATTTGCACTGAACCTATCTGCCAGAATGTTGGCAATGACAGTAGGGTCAGTGAACTTTTTGTTATTGTGTACCAGCTCAGAGCATATCTGAGAATTTCCTCCCAAGGTTCTGACATAATTGAAGAAGGCTTTGTGATTGTCTTTGGTATCCTTGGCAATCTTTTTCTCAAAGTTTGCTTTAGATGTTTTTATGAGAGAGCGTAGTTTTTACTTGTGCTGATCAGGAAGCCTTTCCCTTGTGGGATTTGGCTCTGTCCTGCAGCAGCTTCCTTCTTTGTTGTACAGTTTGTTTATAGCGGGTCCACCAAACCGGCGTTTTCCTTGGTGGAGAGGGTCTTGGTTTTAGTTGGGATTGCCTGATCCATGCATTCCTGGAGATGTCCATAGAAGGTTTTGTGAAGGATTCAGCATTTTGGGATGTGGTTTCCATTGACCCAGTAGGCTTAAAGGATATCATTTCCGACTTAAGGAGCTCAAAGTCAGCTTTTGAGAAGTTTTTCACTGTGGTCTTTTGTTCTGGGAGTGGGGTGGGATATGTACATCCAACGTGATCAGTTTATGATCAGATCTTACTAGTGAGGGGTTTATATCCGGTGCGGAGCATTTGGACCCCATGTTTGTGATAATCAGGTCAAGTATATTATCTCTCCTCGTAGGAGAGGTGACCAGTTGCTCCATAGCATTTGAGTTTATGAATTCCAGGAATCTTTGGGCCAGGGTGTTAGGGCTAGAATAGTGGGCCCAGTCTATGTTGTGGTAATTGAAGTCACCCAATATGATGGTGTTTGGTGTGACATTCATATCCTCCAGTGTTTTCAGGAATGCTTGATGGGATTCCTGGGATTGGGAGGGTGTTCTATAACATGCGACCAGTTGTATGGCAGTTTTACCTATGGTGAGTAAAACTTGTATGGTTTCTGATGCTTCATGAGCAGCCACCAATCGAGAGGTGTAGGTGTCTTTTATGAAAATGGACACTCCCCCTCCCTTTGTGGTTCGGCCTGGAACTTGAGGCGAAGCATGATATGAGGTATAGCCTGGTAGTGCTGGAGTACTCTCAGGAGCCTTGAACCAGGTTTCAGTTACTGCACAGACATCGATGTTCTCCATACTGAGAAGTGCTTCGAGTGCCTGCATCTTGAGATTTAGACTTCTGGCGTTGAGCAGCATTACCCTTAATTTTTTTCCATTTTTGTTTTTTATGGAGGTTGATTTGTCCTTTGAGCATTGCCTAAAAAAGGCACTATGGGGGTGGCAAGAGCCTTGGCCAGTATCCGGAAGCCCAGTGGTGACAGGTGCAAGCCATCCCTTACGAAGCAACGTGGCTTGTCCAGCATATCATCCCAGGCTGACAGACATTGGATCCCCCTAGAATGACACCAGTGATTAAGCCAATTGTTAAAACTGATCATTTTGTCTTTGTACTGAGGCATCATTCTTGGCGAAGGCAGGATGCTGCTCAGGGTCAGGGTCATACCAGTCTGGGCTACATAATCGGAGAGCTCCTCAATGTCTCTTTTCATGTAGTCCAGGGAGGTACGTCTCAGGTCATTCACACCCGCATGGACAATGACTGAATCATATTTGTACTTGCTTTGGAGTGACCTGAGTGCGTGTGTAATGTGGCGGATCCTAGCCCCCGATAGGCAGCTCACCGTTACCCTCTCCTTGTTCAGCCTGGTAAGTGGAACATCGGTGTGTCTGACTATAGAGTCACCTATTACTAATGTCTCTGGCATAGTATTTTGCCTTAGGGGCTGTGAATGTGTGACACACCTGTTGCTTGAGGTATGTGTTGTAGGTGTTGTGTTTTGTGGGGGTGTATTTCTGGGTGTCTGCTTTGGAGGCCTCTGTTGTTTTGGTAAGTTTTTTATAAGAGCCTCCGAGTATGTCTTTGTGTTTTATGTGTTTGGTTTGCATTGGTGGTGGTTATATGTGTGACTGGTTTTGCTTTGGGTGTGGGTACCATCTCTTCCTGACTGGTCTTGCCAGTCCTGAGTTGAGAGAGTTCAGCCTCCAGTCTGGCTATATAGTTGCATCTCTCACAAGTATATGTGTTAGTAGGAAGGAGGAGAGGGTTGTCTGTGTACATGAGACAATTGTAACATTGTCTTAAGATTCCCAGATTAACCAGCTGAACAAGAGAGGATGCTAGTGGTCTACCTCGACATACTAGAATATTTTAAGGAGTGTTGTGCCTTTAAGGGAAGTGGGTATTCACAGGGGTAGTGGATACCTGTAGTGCTTACTTTAGGGTAAGAGTGCTTGTTTTTTTTATGAGTGCTTGCTAAGGATAGAAGTTCGAAAACAAGTGCTGATATATACAGCTAGATAGACTGAGTAGAGTTTCTAAGGGAAAAATTGAAGAGCAAACTTGGCGGAGCCAAAAAAAGTTAAAACCTGTATAGAATAGTTTACACCTGTATAACCGCTGCTGCTAGGTGCCCGACCCATAAGCGCAAAAGCCCTGAGGGATTTTTATACAGGGAACTTGAAAAGAGCTGGAAATGGTCCAAGGCAACCAATGAATTACAGCTCAAGTGCTGAGATCACTTCCCCCAGGGACAGATAGGCTGCTCAAGGCTCCCCACTCCCACTGGTGAGCTCAGAAACTTCCTTCTATCCAAGTAAGGCAATGGCCAACACAGGAACTACACACAGCCCAGATACAGCAAACCCTGTATACTGGTCTTAACTAGTCGCGCAAAGGCGGAAAAGCAGTATTTTTTTTGTTTTGTTTTTAGAGAAGAACACAGAAATGCAGTCAGGCAAACAGTAAAAACGATTAACACAGGCTAGCACACTTTAGTGAGTAGCCTCAGCAATTAAATTATCAAAAAAACAGTAATATTCGACCAGAGTCGACCAAAATACTACTTTTAAGTGCAGATACTTTAGAATACAGCAGCAAAGCACAAAAACAGTTGTATCTTATTAAATGAAAGCCAGAGAGGACAATGCAGATAAGAAAAGCCAAAAAGTACTTAAATCAGGAAAGTGGTCGCTTCTTTCAGTTCTCTGTAGCCAGGACCCCTCTGCAGGACCACGTGGAGCTCTGCTTGGGTATATAGCCAAAAAAAAACGCCCTGAGGCGGATTTTTATACAGGGAACTTGAAAAGAGCTGGAAATGGTCCAAGGCAACCAATGAATTACAGCTCAAGTGCTGAGATCACTTCCCCCAGGGACAGATAGGCTGCTCAAGGCTCCCCACTCCCACTGGTGAGCTCAGAAACTTCCTTCTATCCAAGTAAGGCAATGGCCAACACAGGAACTACACACAGCCCAGATACAGCAAAGCCTGTATACTGGTCTTAACTAGTCGAGCAAAGGCGGGAAAACAAGGAGTATTTTTTTTTTTTTTTTTTTCTCTAACTTGTCCCTCTCCACTAAATGCAACAACCACAGGTGTAGACTCTTGTATGCATTTTATTTATATATATATATATATATATATATATATATATATATATATATATATATATATATATAGCGGGTATAGGGGCAATGGAGTGTTTAAATGCACAACTCATTTCCCGCCAAAAAAGAAAAATACTTAAATGCATTCTTTTCCAGTTTCAGTTGCAATTGTAATAGAAATCCTAAAAGCCAGCAAGGATACAGCATTATGAATTTCATCAGTTATCAGGTCATCCAGCCACAAGGCAATTAAAGGGTTCATTCAAGTAATAAAGGATAATGAGGGAAAAGTACTCACAAGCAGGAGAGTGTGTTGAGCAGATGGAAAGAGTACTTTGAGGGGTTGATGAATGAAGAGAATGAGAGGGAGAGAAGGTTGGATGATGTGCGGATAGTGAATCATGAAGTGCAGTGGATTAGCAAGGAGGAAGTAAGGATAGCTATGAAGAGGGTGAAGAATGGAAAAGCTGTTGGTCCAGATAACATACCTGTGGAAGCATGGATGTGTTTAGGTGAAATGGCAGTGGAGTTTTTAACTAGGTTGTTTAATGAAATCTTGGAAAGTGAGAGGATGCCTCAGGAATGGAGAAAAAGTGTTTTGGTACCGATTTTTAAGAATAAGGGTGATGTGCAGAGCTGTAGTAACTACAGAAGGATTAAGTTAATCAGACACAGCATGAAGTTATGGGAAAGAGTAGTGGAAGCTAGGTTAAGAAGGGAGGTGATGATTAGTGATCAGCAGTATGGTTCATGCCAAGAAAGAGCAGTACAGATGCAATGTTTGCTCTGAGAGTGTTGATAGAGAAGTACAGAGAAGGTCAGAAGGAGTTGAATTGTGTCTTTGTGGACTTAGAGAAAGCATATGACAGGTTGGCTAGAGAGGAATTGTGGTATTGTATGAGGAAGTCGGGAGTGTCAGAGAAGTATGTAAGAGTGGTACAGGACATGTACGAGGGTAGTGTGACAGCTGTGAGGTCTGCGGTGAGAGTGACGGATGCGTTTAAGGTGGAGGTGGGATTACATCAAGGATCAGCTCTGAGCCCTTTCTTATTTGCAATGGTGATGGACAGGTTGACAGACGAGATTAGACAGGAGTCCCTGTGGACTATGATGTTTGCAGATGACATTGTGATCTGTAGTGAGAGTAGGGAACAGGTGGAGAAGACCCTGGAGAGGTGGAGATAGGCTCTAGAGAGAAGAGGAATGAAGGTCAGCAGGACTAAGACAGAATATGTGTGTGTGAATGAGAGGGACGATAGAGGAATGGTGAGGATGCAGGGAGTAGAGGTGGCAAAGGTGGATGAGTTTAAATATTTGGGATCAACAGTTCAGAGTAATGGTGAGTGTGGAAAAGAGGTGAAGAAGAGAGTACAGGCAGGATGGAGTGGCTAGAGAAGAGTGTCAGGAGTGATTTGTGACAGACTAGTACCAGTAAGAGTGAAAGGGAAGGTCTACAAGAGGGTAGTGAGACCAGCTATGTTATATGGGTTGGAGACAGTGGCACTGACAAAAAGGCAGGAGTCAGAGCTAGACGTGGCAGAGTTAAAGATGTTAAGATTTGCACTGGGTGTGACGAGGGTGGAGAAGATTAGGAATAAGTATATTGGAGTGTCAGCCCAGGTTGGAAGGTTTGGAGACAAAGTCAAAGTCAGAGAGGCAAGATTACGTTGGTTTGGCCATGTGCTGTGGAGGGATGCAGAATATATTGGGAAAAAGATGCTAAGGATGAAGCTGACAGGTAACAGGAAAAGAGGAAGGACGAAGCTGCCAGGTAACAGGAAAAGAGGAAGGCCTAAGATAAGGTTTATGGATGTGGTGAGAGAGGACATGCAGGTGGTTGGTGTGACAGAGCAAGATGCAGAGGACAGGAAAAAATGGAAACAGATGATCCGCTGTGGCGACCCCTAATGGGAGCAGCCGAAGAAGAAGAAGATCCAAGTATAGCAGAAAGGTTGGTGAGTCAACAAGGTCAGACCTTCCTGAAGACATTACAGCTATGTGAAGTACAGCTATGTTAAGTACTTGCCATAAAAGAAGATGTACAAATCAATTTCTTTACGTACTATATTTTTTTTTGGGGGGTCACATCCCTTATAAACTTGCTGGTCTCCTGCAAGTTTTTTGCTAACAAACATATCGTCCCTCCTGAATAGATGCCTTTGCTGCCCCTCACTGTTGGTGCATGCCAGACAGCCTAATCCCTGGACAGTCGGCTCCTAAAGCTGAAACCCTGGAAAGACTAACAAAAATAAAATAAATGACAAACAAACCTTCACTCCTGGTGTATCAAAGAGCAGTATGCTTCTGTGGGTGAGCCTCTTCCACCAAATCCAGCAAAAGTGGCAAAAAGAGGTAGTGTCTCTTTTGGATGAGGCCACATGTGAACATGGCTAAAACAAGCCATAGCAACAGAACTTACAGTAAGGGTGTCATACAGAGGGAAAATTGACAAGTATATAATCTAAATATAGACAGAGCACTGCATTGTGCAAAACACCAAGAAAAGCAATGAGGTGGTGATTCAGAAACTCAAGCAATATGGGCACTGGTGTGGTATGCAAATGACTGCAAGATGATATGGAAATGAGATTCCAAATGAAAACAAGGAATAGCAAATCTACAAATGACATCATAACAGAGTGTTTCACTGTGTAGTGGTCACTTATTCTAAATGCCTGGGATTGTAGGTGTACAAGGCGATAAAATGTGCATAATGGCAGCAACTACAGCAGATTAACACCTATCAAGTGTCCAGTCTCAGAGCCACAGTTCCCAACACGACATGCTGCATCAATGCAAGAGATGACTGCAGCACCAAACATATGCCCATTTTGCTTATCAGCAGTATGGGGACTTCTTTGATGTGGACAGGATATCATATGGAAGCTTGTCTAATTGCCTTACCCACATGTGGACAGAATGATACTAAGCAGTTGTAAGTAATTGCTATGTGCTGTGAGTAATTGCTATGTTAATTGCTAATCACTATGTAATCCAATGTAACTACTGCCTGTTTATTTAACTGTGGAGCTTTTCTCCCTGGGCCTCCGCTGAAAATGGACTTACGTCCAGTCGGACACTCCCGGTCAACAAATTTAAATAAATAAATAAAATAAATAAAGCAGCCTGCCCATTACATAGGTCACTAGGATATGTGCAGCTTTAACCATTCTAGCTGCAGGGACCTTTTAGCAACCTACAGGGGACTTTCTAGGAATTTTGCAGGTGTCTGCCGCTCAATTTCTATACCAGGTCCTCAACATTATAGCACAGCATGTGGAAGAACATATACCAGAAGACAACCCAAATAGCTCAAAAACTTGTAAACAATAATAAAAATAAAAAAAGTGAGCCATCTAGGCAGTATTTGCATGAAACACAAGTTTATTTAACATTAAATACTGTTAAAGTAAAACCAACTAAGCACTTTCGCCAAAAAACATGAATTGACTTCATCAAATCATTCAATTATGATGTAATTTCCTTTATATACTCTAATTACTTCAGCAATTATTCAAGATTTTGCTTGCATCAATGAAATTACCCTGACTACACTTAAAGGCATACTTCCCCTGAATATGTGATATACAAAATAACGTGCTGTAAACCACAATAGTCAATACAGTCAAGATAAAAATATTAATGTTAATACTAATAATGAACATAAAGGTATAAAACTTTGTTAAAAAATAGACTTAAAAATGCAAAACATAATTGGTCTGTTAGTTGAAGTCAGATAAGTGTTTTCACAGTACACTTGAAATTAAACCTCTGTTGCCCTTTGCTTCAAAAAGGGAGCTATTGAACAATAGTCATTTAAACCTGGCTTGCAACAAGCATTTTGTCTCAGCTGTCATTTAGTTTCTCTGGCTTCTAATTCTAACTTACCATCCCCACCCCTAGAGTCACTCCATACTCTATCAATGACAAAGAATAAAAATCTCTTATAGTTGGGACATCTAAAGCATCGTTCATTTTTTAAATTTTTAATGTCTCTAAAAGTGCTCAGTAATGCAATCCCGTAGCCTTCTTTTGGTCTTGCCTATGCAGAAACCAGGGCATGATAAGCATGTAGCTAAATAAACTACCATAGTGGTATTGCAGTTGCACCTCTCCGGGCATCCTATAGTACGTTCAAAATTTCCTATAAGGACATTCTTACCATCATTTATATTTCTGCAGGTCTTGCAAGCACCACATTTGTACATCAAAGACCTGTGCTTGCCTTGTTTTCTCTTGACACTTTCAAGAATATTCTATATATTATGCCTTCTACTGTATACAACTTTAGGTTTATGCCCCAACTCCTCCTTAATTTCATTGTCAAAATGAGTTTCCCTTATATTACTAACACTTGACACCAAGTTTGATGCTTCTGTATTGTAATACCAGAACACTGGTGTCTAGCTTGGCTGTGTTGGTTCTATTTGTGTTTAGACCCGCTTTTAAAATAGGCTTGAATGTAGTATTTCTTTTAAGCATAACTTATCTCTTCACTTTCAGCAAAAGACTTAAGAGGTAGCCTCTGTTTTGGAACATGCCAATTAATATATAGATCTCTTTTTTGAATATTTCATCGCTACTAATGAGCATAGATAACCTGACCATTTGTCCTTTTATTATACCCTTCCTCTGATGGAAGGGGTGGCAACTGTTACAGCGCAGTAACATATTGGAACAGGTTTCCTTTCTGTGGATACTACTGGCCACGGTGCCCCGGCAATGTCCGTTGTCAACTCAATATCTAAAAATTCCATCTTATCACAATGCCATTTATATCTGAACTCAAGGAAAGTGGTTGTGCCATTGATGTAATTTACGAAGTCGTTCATCACATGTTCCTCTCCTCGCCATAAAATTAGTTTGTCATCCAGAAACCTCACAAACAATACATTGGCCATAAAGGCAATGGAAAAACATACACGGTTCCTAAGGAATGCGTATGAGAGAAAGCACAGTTGTGTAAAATCTTACCATAAGAGTAGATGTCCTCCTCTTCACTGTTTCAGCATTTCTTACAATAGGAAGCCCCTGCCAAGGGTGGTCTGATGTCTGGCCAGTATACCAAAGCCTTTAGGTTACGAAGGGTATGCCACACATTACACATATGCTCCACACATATGGTGTAGGGCATAAAGCTGATGTCTAGACATACCATCCTCAGAACTGAGAGCCCCAATAGGAATGCTAGTCCAAGGATCAGAGAGGTAACAAGCACATCCAGAAGGGAAAAGAACCAGAGGGAGGAAGGAGGGGTGAATTCTGCAACAGTGAAGAGGAAGACATCTACTGTTATGGCAAGATTTTACACAACTGTACTATATCCTTCCATTTCACTGTTGCAGTATTCCTTACAATATGCCTCTGTATGTTTCTTATTCTTTTGTGGGACGTTGGCATAATGGTGAAGGTGCTAACCATACAAGCATAATGTACGGGATTCGATTCTCGCATGGGATAATTATCTAGGCTTAAAATAGTCTGCAAGGGTAGTTAGCCTAGTACTAATCTAAGAACCAAATAGGGAGAGTGCAAGAGCTCAGGAAGAAGAGTGGGAAGAGGAAGTACCACCAGAACCCTCTAGGAACCCATGAAGTAAGGCCCAAGCAAAACCATCTCTAGGTCTGGATATCACATCCAACTTACAGTGCTTGGTAAAAGTACGCACGAAAGTCTAGGTAGCTGCCTCAAGAATGTAGTTTGTATCTAAATCCTGGAAAAAAGCACCAGAAGAAGACACAGCCCTAGTAATATGAGGCTTAACAGAAGAAGGAAGGCTCTTACCATGAAAAGAACAAAAAGAAATGGCTTTAGATATCCAAGTGGAATTTATTTGTAACCATTCGCTGGTTAGATCTCACCATAAACAAATCACTTTGGATATCCACATTCCGCCCCCACCCCCGGACAAAGAAACCATTGTGAAAAACTTTTCAAAAGCAAACTTCACGTTACTTAAGACTGAGGTGGAAAGTTTCAAAGCCCCATGCTGAAGGATAACGCTGTCCAAGCTGCAAAATCCTTTACTAATGCAGTCTACAGGCACCTACAAGAATGCATGGATCGTGCCACCCAAGCAAAACCAAGACTCACTCCTCCAAGAAAAGAAAACCAGTCTGGTGGAATCCTGCCATAAACAAGCTATACAACAGAAGGAGGAAAATAGTACAGAAAAGAGTAAAAATCCCAAGAAGAGAAGACATCCCTATCAGTATCAGCAAGAAACTACGATCCTTCATAAAATTATCCAAGGCGAGCTTTGAAAGAAATATTGCGAAGGACTCCAAAGATAACCACAAAGCATTCTTTAGCTATGTCAGGAATCTAAGTGGCAATGCTCAGATCTGCTCGGAATTAGTGCAGAATGGCACAAAATACACTGAACCGATAGATATCGCCAATATCCTGGCAGACAGGTTCAGCGCAAACTTCACCCCCAAAAAGGCCCCTAACCATACCAGAAGAATGTAGAGTCCCTGAAATCACAGACACTCAGGTTAAAACAGCCCTCTCCAAATCCAAAAACACAGCATCAGTGGGACCGGATGCTTTCCCAGGCTGCATCATACACAAGCTCAAAGGCGAACTAACCCCTCACCTAAACACACTGTTCAAACTCAGCCTCTCCACAGGCTATGTACCCATACAGTGGCGCACAGCAATGGTTATTCCGCTCCACAAAGGTGGAGCCACAACAGACCCCGGGAATTATCACCCTATAAGCCTGACTAGCTTGGTCTGCAAGGCTATGGAGCGCATCATCATGGAACTCATTAACAGAGAAATTGGGAACGTCCAAACACTGGCTTTGTTAAGGGCAGATCATGCCTCATAAACCTGGTGGACTTCTTTGAGACAGTTACCAAGGTTATACACACTAAGGAAAGGTGGTACACACAGCCTACCTAGACCTTGCTAAGGCCTTCAACACCATTCCCCATTCTGGTATTATAAACAAGCTCACCACCCTGAACATAAACCCATATGTCACAAGATGGGCTGCCAACAGGCTCACAGACAGAACATACATGGTGATAGTTGCAGGAGCTAGGTCCGACTCTACACTGGTTACAAGTGGCATTCCCCAGGGCTCGGTCCTAGGACCCCTCCTGTTCGGCATATACTTCTCAGAGGTACAGGCAAGCACAGGAGGACTATGGCAGACCAAGTTCACAGACGACTGCAAACTAGGGGCTATAATTGACTCTCTGGCTGACACAGACATCCTCCAAAAGGGTCTCACTGAGACAGATACCTGGTGTCAAAAGCATGGCTTCAAGCTAAATGCCAAAAAGTGCATAGTCATCCCTTTGGAAAAAACAAAGTACCCACAAACTACTACATAGGTGGTAGTCCCCTAAATACAGAAGACATAATAAGGGATCTGGGGACCCAAATAGAGAGTAATCTCACCTTTGATAATCACATTGCCAAAGTGGTTAGAAAATCCTTCTATGTGGCCCACCTAATCACAAAAGGGTTCGTATCCAGATCAAAAGAGATCATTGTGCCCCTCTACTCATCACTCATCAGACCCATCATAGAGTACAACGCCCCATTTGGGATGTACCTTACAAGACACCTGCATCAGCTGGAAAGACCACAGATGTACCTAACCAAGAGGATCACTGGCCTCAAACAGATGCCCTATGCAGCTCGACTGAAGAAACTCCAGCTGTACTCGGTTGTATACGGCCTACTCAGAGGTGCTCTCTGCCTGACATACACGGTCATGTCCATCCCAGAATTGATGGACATGCTCCACCTAAAGAAAACCTTATCCCGTCGAGCCACACGATTTAGGGATCTAAACCTCACAACAATAAATAGGACGTGCTGGAGGGATAGATTCCTGTCCCAGAGACTTCCCATGCTTTGGAACAAGATTCCAATCTACATTAGGCAGAGCTCCTCGCTAACACTCTTCAAAAGAAACCTTGACGAGTGGATGGGAAACAGAAAGTTTACCTGGGGGATCACTTCAGTGGCTCTGCTGGACAGAGGCACAGGGAACTAATCTAAGGAGGTGGCGAAAGCCAACACATTTTGGCTAGGCTTATAAATGCCTTCGGGCAGATAGCCTAGTACCTACCTATGAACCTATAAACAGCCAATCCTAAAGATCTAGGATGAAAGGAAACAAAACGTTGATCAGATTTGCAAAATGCTTTGGTCTTACCCAAATACAATCTGAGTTGTCTATGCACATCCAAAGTGTGAAAAACCTTCTTAACAGCAAATTGCAGAGAAGGGAAAAAAGTGGGGAAATGAACTCATTCACCACCTTGGGCATAAAAGAAGGATGAGTACGAAGGGACACCCTGTCCTTGTGGAAATCTAAAAAAGAAGGAACAGCCATAAGGGCTTGAAGCTCAGATATCCGCCTGGCAAAAGTAAGGGCCAACAGAAGGACAGTATTCCAAGAACAATGCTGTAAGGAAGCTGAAGCCGCAGGCTCAAAAGGAGCCTGGGTCAATTTCTCCAAAACAAAATTAAGTTCCCAGGAAGGAGGGACAGGTTTCCTGGGAGGTCCAATAGGAAGGATGCCTTTAAGAAACTGTTTAGTCTCAAATCTAGAGGCTAAAGGGGTGCTGATAAGAGAGAATCAATGAACATCCACAGAAAGTGGATCCAGGTTACAAGAACGACACCAAACAGAAAACCTCTTCCACTTGGATAAGTACGATTTCCTAGTAGTGGGTTTCCTGGCCTCCTGCAGGACCTGAAGCACGTCCTCAGAAAAAAGGTGTCTATACGGAATCAAAATCCTATCATCCACAGTGTCAGTTTAAGACTGGACAGGTGGGGATGGATTAGAGGGCCCTTGTCTTCTATCAGTAGGTCCACCCTGTGAGGTAACTTGTGATGATTACCCTTGGATAAATGCAGAAGAAGAGGGAACCAATGTTCTCTGCCAAAAGGGAGTCACCAGCAAGATTTTGAGAGCATCCTGCTTTATCTAGAACAGGACTTTTGGAATGAGAGGAAAGGGAGGGAAAGCATAAAGCAACATTGCCTTCAAGGAAAAAGAGAGGGTGTCTACCTTCCAGGCCCGAGGACATGGGGCTCTGGCACACAAAAAAAAAGTCTGTTCAGCGGGAGGCAAACAGATCTACTTGAGGAGCACCCCACTGGTGGACAATGTCCAGAAACACATTCCTGTGAAACATCCACTCGTTGGATTGTGGTATGGACCTGCACAGAGAGTCTGCCACAATGCTCTGACCTAAAGGACTGTAAACTGCCCAAAACATTATTTGATACTGGATAGAAAGCTCCCACATCTGAAGTGATAACCTGCAAAGGAGATAAGATCTTGCCCCCCCCCCAACTTGTGGACATACACCATCACTGTGGTGTTGTCTGCAAGAACCTTGAAGGGCCTTACAGTGAAAAGAGAATGAAATGCTTGAACAGCTAACAGAGGGGCTCTCATCTCTTTGACAATGATGTGGTCTTTCTTTTGCTGAAATGATCAGAGGCCCTGCAGTTTTAGACAGTAGAAGGAAGCCCCCCATCCCACATCTGAAGCATCTGTGAACAGCTCCAGACAGGGGAGTGGAGGTTGGAAAGGAAGCCCCAAATTTAGTGACAACTGCTGAATTCACTACTGCATGGAAGAAGAGAAACTAGGAAATCTACAAGATGAGAGCTGTGAAGTCAAACTGACTTTAGAAACTACTGAAGCTTACTTGCGTGGAGTTTGGCTAGAGGGAGCATAGGAATGGTGGATGCCATAAAACCTAAGTTCTCAGAAATTCTCTGGCTGTGACTGAGGCCAGAGGAAGGAGGAATTGAAAGAAGGAAATGAGAGTTAAGGCCTTGAGAGGAGGCAGGAATGCCAGCATTGGAACAGTCTGGATCATACAAAACAGAAAAACATGATTCTGTGAAGGCATCAGGAAGGGATTTTGGAGATTTACAGTGAACCCCAAGTATTGTAAGAGAAAAATGGCAAAGTGAAGATGCTGCAGTAGAATCTCTGGAGAAGAGGCCTGAAAACCTAGGTTGTCTAGGTAGGGGAGACCTGTAACCCCCTCAGCCTGCAAAAAGCAATCACAGGAGTGAGTAATTTGGTGAATACTCTTGGGGCAGTAGAGAGGCCAAAGGGCAAAGTACAGAAGTGAAAATGTCAGGAAGCAGAGAAATGTAAAAACTTCCTGAAATGGGGACGAATGGGGATCCTTGAGTTCCAGAGAAACTAGAAAAGCCTGAGGAAGCAGCAGAGGAAACGAAGTCTGAAGGGTCAACATCCAAAAGGAAGGGACTTTCAAAAAGGTGTTTAGGTGAGAGATCCAGAATGGGTCCTCCAAGGATCCTCTTTATTGGGGAGCAAGAACATTCTGGCATAAAACTCCTTTCTCCCTTTGAGAAACTGGAACTTCCTGAATAGTTCCACAGTCGAGAGACCCTGAAGCACCTCTGGAAAAAAGGCCAACTGTTCCTGAGGGGGCTGAGAAATGCCCAAGAAATGAGGAACAGATTTCCAGACCACCTTAGCAAATCATGGAAATAACCCATGAAAATTGAGAAATCTTTTACCAAACAGGAAGGGACAAAGAAAGATGAAAAAAGAGGAATGTGGCTGAGAAGAACAGAATAGTCAGACAGCACCTGGTTTTGTCAGGAAAAGGAGATTTCTGTGCTAAAGGAGTCTGGGTAGCATTAGCAGGAAGAGCTCTTCTACCACCTTTCCTGCCTTTGTGGGGAGGGCAAGACTGCCTACAAACAAAGGCTGGTTTATTAGGGATAATTCCCTTGAAATTTAAGTACAGGAGAAACAAAAATATGTTTTAGTTCGTTTAAGGCCTTAACCTTTTCCTGCAGGGACTTAAACAGTTCTGCAGTAGCAGCACCAAACAAAAGCTTATTATCCAGAGAAGCATCCATCAACTTAGCCTTAATATAATCAGGCAAAGGCTGAAGCCAAAGTCAGGAATATCTCCTTAGCACAGAAACAAAAGCAGCAGCCCCAAAAGAAGCACCTGCTGCACCATGACTGCACTTCATTTTATTTATTTATTTGGCATTTGTCGACCAGGAATGTCTGACTGAGCATACGCCCTTTTTAAGCACAAGCCCGGGGAGAAAAGCTCCACAAAGTATTACATACACCATAAAAATGTTTACAAACAGTACAGTATGCATGAGGTAATATAAACATGCATTGTAATGCTTGGATTCCCACTTGTAACACGAGAGTTTAAAAGGTGTTAATTTACAACAAAGGCAATAAAACAATGTCTTAAAGCCATTCATACATCTCCAATATACATAAGGAATTCACCATTTAGAGGAGAAGTAATGACAATTAACTTTTTAAGATAACAGTACAAAGTATTGTATATTAAACCTTAGTTCTTACAGGCAACAGCATGTACATCAGTAAGCGGAAGCAGAGGGGAAGCAGATAGAAAAAGGTCAAGTGTCAAGAATAAAAAAAGGGGGGTGGCTATGGGTAAAAGGGAAAATTAAAGATTTTTTTTAAAATTTATAAATAAGAGAGGAGAATAGCTGTTTGTTTGTCTTTTCGGCTTTTCCCGGTTAGGGGTCGCCACAGCCAAACTCCGGTCCGCTAATGATTGGCAGTCGATTGTTATGGTGCTGAGACCGATGCCCAACCTTCAGCGAAGGCACGCCCATTCACACGCCTTTCGGAGGCCACTTGACAATACGAGAGGAGAATAGTAGTAGTTAGAATCAAGTGAAATCTGAGAAAGGGGAGTAAGCTAAATGGGAAAAGAAGGGATGGAGGTAAATATGACTAGTGGACGTGAAAAAAAGGTATTAGGAGTTATAGTTCTGTGGCTAGAATTAAGTATGAATTAATAGAATGGTGAGCCACCTAGAAAGAAGTTCCTAACAACGAGAGAGCAGAAGTTTTCCCATCAGAGTCAGGAAGGTCAGAAATAACCTGACAGGTCTGAAATAGAAGAGCTACAATATACCTTATTACATGGGTCTGACAATTTACAGCCCTAAAATCAAGGGTAGCTGAGGTATATACCTTCTTATTTTATCATATGGAAGCAACTTTGTAGAAGGCAGTAACTCTGATGGCTTGTCAGATGCCACAGACACCACTGAAGGATCAGCAAAGGGGCACTTATAAAGAAACTTGCAATTATCAGACATCTTATAAAAACCTATCAGGCTTTTTGAGAGCAGGGGGCTGGGAATCAGAAGCCTTAGATGCAGTAGAAAAGGCATCAAACAAGGCAGCCAGAACAGGAGGAACAGCTGAAGGCTTAGGAGATTCCATCTGTAAAAACTCGTAATATCTCTTCTGAACCTCAAGACACATGGGCACAATCCCATTTGAAAATTCCAACATTCTGGAAATTGTGCAACCAAAAGAAATCTCTTCAAAAGGAGAGTCAGGACTAGTGGTTTAATCTTCCTCAGAACCACAGTCTAATGGAAAAGGTATCCTCCTCCTCCTCCTCCTCCTCTAAGGAATCTTGTTCTCTAGGCCTCTTAAGAGGAGCAGAAAAACAAGGGGGATCTGGGACAGAAACCCCTTGTTGAGGCTTTAAAGCCATAAAGGCATTTAACAAACCTTGAGGGAAATTCTGCCATTCACTCTGACAGTCCTTAGGAGCAGAAGAAACATGTTTAGTTTTCGGTTTCTTCTTTAAAAGACATCAGTCTTGTAAAACTTAGAAGGCTCAGACCCTGTAAGACACTCTAGAATGATACTCAGTACCTCCTCCCTAACCAAAATTTGAGGAACACCCCTAGGCCCTTTGGTAATAACCAGCCACTGTTCCTGTTGAACATCCAAAGTGAATGTCTGCAAGGCCTCCAGGGACATGCATGAAGCTGGATCCATGTCAGGCTCAACAGTGATCATGGCTTTCACTAGCCTTGAGAGATGCATCTGGCAGAGGCAACACAACTGAAGAATCAGACCTAGTTTTCTTGGCCTTCTTTGTGGAAGACTGACTCTCAGACTGGGAAGTTCCTTCCATGGCATCTTTTGCCAAAAGCTGGCCAAACAGGAAAGCCGACTATGCAGAATCTTTGGGACAAAAGCCTGGGAAACAGAACAGATGTATGATCATGGGAAGCACCTAGACAAAATAAACACTGCTTGTGATGATCTGTATGGGGAATCTGTCTCCCACATTGGCATTTGCCCTTTCTGGATGACATGAACCCTACAAGTAACAATAACAAAAGAAAAAAAAAACCTAAGTGCCACATTGGGATTTTAAGTGAAAAATGGCTTGGTGAACCAGCAAACGTAGCGAGCTTTCAGAACAACGATCAAAAATGGGTGTTTGGACTGGGGGCAAAGAAGTTCTGTGGATGGTACATCTGGACATCACCTTTATGCCCTACACTGTACACGCGGAGCATAAGTGTGATGTACAACATACCCTTAGCCACCTAAAGGCTTTGGTACACTGGCCGGACGTTGGGCCGCCCTTGGCAGAGGATCCCTATTGTAAGGAATACTGCAACAGTGAAATGAAAGGACACCTACCACTGTGTGGGTCTTCTGCAATACTATTTGATTTCCTGATGTTCTAGGAGCCAATGACTTAACATACATTTGCCTTCAAGGCCCAACCTAGTCCACAGGGTATCACACATCAATAGGGAGGACTTCCACTCCATTAATTTCTATGTGTTTTACAATGTATATGCAGGGTATCAGCTAAAATGTGTCTGTCTGCCACCCATGCAATTCCCAGAATTTTCATATCTGGCACACATTTGACCTGTATCAACACTTCATGCAAGGTGCCTTTCCATGGGGCCAGCGATTTAGTAGGTGCACATACATGTGGGTACACAGACCACCATATACTGTCACCATACAATTAGGTCATAAATCAGTTTACAGTTTTTAAGCATGACACATTTCTTCATCTTCAATCTGTATAGCTTTTGAGTCAGGTGAAATATTAGAATCGACCAATAAATCAAACAAAATGAGAATTAAGAATAAAAGCAAACACATAGCTCTTGACAATAAATAGACATTTTGGTTTATCACTCAAAGATATTTGCACTTGTTCACTAAATGACAATCAAACTACTCAAAATGAGACAAAGGCTTTAGATACAAGAGTATCCAATTTTGCTGAAACTAACGATGCTGAAAAGCTCAATAATATTTTCATGCAATCAAGATGGCTACATATTTAAGGACACTAAACAGAACACTCTGGGAGGAAACTGATAAAAGTTTGGTATTTGGGGTCAGCAGCATGACTGACACTGACCAGTGAAGCTTACCTTCTTTTAATGCCTTGTCCATGTTGTGGGAAATTACCACTCTCCTTGAACAGCTTGATTCATGGACACGTGCCTGTCGCTGGGCCTACAATAAAAACACAGAGTTTGTTAATGCTCAGTGAACACAAGTGTGACACCAGACATACCCACATGTGAAATTATCTCTGCAGCCACTAACCAACCTTCTTTCAATCAACCAAATGCAAAAAGAAATTTACCAGTACGAATATCAATCAGCATTTTCAAAGGTGACAGATCCAAGTTTGGATCAACAGTCTGAATGTCTTCTGTCTTTAAAAATTGATTCATGCTTGTGAAATCTAAGTTAGGTCTCCACTGGTCTTCCATGTTCAGTACTAGATAGAACCTTGAATAAACCTCTGTCTTTGTTTTAGCATAGCATCTGGTTATAATCTTCTGTTGCTGAAACCTTATGTACTATTAAAGCTAGATAATTCTCTATGATCTCACAGAGTACTCAGAATGCCTAGAGTGTGTCCTAGTGTTAGAAACTGTATGTTGCAAGCCTGCAAACTCGCTCTCTTTTACTCATTTTCTTCCTTCCCATTTCCTGACTACCAAACCATCAAGACTCACCTTAAATCCTTTGGCTTCACTAATCTCTGCTCATTCCCTATGGATATTACCACTCCACATCAACTTGGGAGGGGGAAGGCTCTTCTTTTCAGAGTGGATTTGCCACACAGCACATCTTATGGTCTAATGGGGGTAAAGAAAATCTGAACTCCTGGCTGCCAGCATCTGTTGAAAGGATTTTTTTTTGTAGTCCTAACCCCTCAGCAGGTGGGTCTATATTAGAACATCGAAGTATCAGGTCTTCGAATGTTCTAATATCAACACCTAGTAACTGAAAGTTGAAAATAGCAAATTTTTAGATAACCGAATTCTTTCCTAGGGAAAGAATTCGGTTGTCCGTTATTGTCGCTTCACTATTTTCAGCTCTGCGGTGGAAAGTTACGGTTGGGTTCAGGTAAGTGTGCGATTGTGTGGACGTGAGGGTTAGGGTGGGATAGGTAAGTTAGGGTTAGGGCGCGGGTTAGGTAAGTTTGCGAATGTTTGGGTGTGAGGTTTAGGGGTGGGATAGGTGAGTTAGGGCGCGGGTGAGGTGTGTGTGCGCGATAGTGACGGACCTTAGGGTTAGGGTTTGGGTTAAGGTAAGTGGGTAGATAGTGGTGTATGTACAGTTTAGTGTAGGTTTAGATGTAAGATTTTAGGTGTATGTGTGTGGATTGCTGCGTGTTTGTGTTGTGTGTATGTGTTTCGGAACAACAAATTTTTTCCCTAGGAAAAAATTAAATGTTCTAAATTTTCGGTCTTACCAGTTTTCGGTTACTAGGTGTCGATATTAGAACATTCAAAGACCTGAAACTTCGATGTTCTAATATAAACCCTCAGCAGGCAGCTGATACGGTCACATCACAGTGTATCACAGCATACCTCTCAACTGTCCAAACTTTTGCCTCATAGTTTTGGGCTGCAAAAATTTGTGGTTTTCTGGCAAGTCATTGTCATTATTCAGTAACTTCAGTCCTCAAACAATGGAGTTTCAGAATTCACATCCTTTACAAATGAATGACAAAGCTAGACCTGCTACTCTACCAGCTTTCTAAGTTTATAAGAGCGATATTAAAAATCTGTCCCTGCTTTGGGGCTTTTGCCCCACATTAGTTTTGGCTTTGTCCAGAATTTTTGCTCTAAGTGCTCTAAGGTTGACAGGTATGATTATAGTCAGGTCTGTCATGCCTTATTCCTGCAACTGCATATCATGCCTGGAGGGCTACAAAGGTTGATAGGCAAGTACTAGGCTAGCTGCCCTTGTGGGCCATTTTAAGCCAAGCCAATTTCCTTTTTTATGCTCGAAATAACCTAATCCATTTGGTTTACAGAGTAGCCTTACTCATTCCATGGGCGATAATTATATATTAGTCCTAATGAGAATAACTAGGATTGTGCCATAGCTAATTTAAGGGGATCCAGGCATGGGATAAAGCACTTAGGAGCTGCATCTGTCTATTAGTAGTAGAGGGGCAGTCTTGGGATAGACTTTCTGTTTCCCATCCATAGATCTAAGTTGCACTTGAAAAAGGACACTGATAAACTTTGTTTTAAGTGGATCGGGTGTCTGTTCCATAGCAGCAGTATCCTCTGTGAACTATACCAGTCCCTCTAGATTGTTCTGTTGATGTTGCAGAAGAGGTTTAGATCCACAGACTGAGTATTTCTGATGCCACTTGACTTGCTGATGTGCATTAAATACATCAATAATGGATTGGAGGACGCATGGTATGCCAAACACAGGTCACCTCTTAGCAGTCTATCGTATATAGAGTATAGTGGCAGGGCTTTGAGTAGGTCCATGTAGGACATGTTGTTTACACCTTGTATCCCTTTAGTAAGTTAGCTTTGTGGGTGTTTTAATTATGGCATGTGCCTGGACAGATACATGCCAAAGGAGGCATTATATTCAATGACTGGCCTAATGAGGGCTGAGATAAGGGGGGCAATGCCACCCCTATATCTAGACACAATCCCTTTGTTTATAAGGTGTACAATATAGAATGCCTTTCTTAAAACAAGACACATGTTGGTCAAATGTTAGGTCACTGTCCACACAAGTTCCCAAATCCTGAACAACTGGATCTACTCTTAGAGGGTAAATTGTCAATGTGAAAGTTCCCTGGGTAGAAACTTCTCGAGTGATAAAATAATGCATTTTTTGGCATTTAGTTTTAGGCCATGATTTTGACACCAGTTACTTATTTGAGATAAACCTTCCTGCAGGATGGCTAAGTCATTTGGAGAGTCAATGACTCTTTCTAGCATTCCTGCAGGATGGCTAAGTCATTTGGAGAGTCAATGACTCTTTCTAGCATACAATCATCTGCAAAGTTAGTCAGCCAGAGCCTTTTAGTATTGGTTTTTACTTGAGAAAAGTAGGTAGTAAACAGAAGAGGTCCCAGCACAGAACCCTGGGGGTCTCCAGTGGTGACTGGTCTCTGTGGAGGTAACTTCCCTTATTTTGATTATCTGCATTCTATCTGTGAGCCAGATGGCAATTTAGTGGGTGACAAAGGAGTTTATTCCCTGTTTATTTTGCTTTTGTGCTATGCCTGAGTGGGGAATTGTGTCAGAAGCTTTGGCTAGGTTGAAGTATGTAGTGTGTACCATTTTGCCTTCATCCACTGATTTGGTGACCTTTTCCAAAAAATCTACTAGGTTGAGTAAGCATGACCTGCCTTTGATGAATTCAAACTGAAACAGGTCTAGTGCGTGAAGGTTCGCTATGTTCTGATTAATTCCACAAGTCTTTCCATGGCTTCACATTAGAGAGTGTCATTATACACATATACTACATGTATGGCTTTGCAATAACCAGGCACATGCCCCTTGTCAACAGTGGTGCCCATCCTTCACACCAGTCTCTATAAGGGGTTAGTACTGCACTAGTGTAATTCAACCCACCACAGAAGATGGACAAACTGGTCTGATCGTCCCACTCCTACTCTCTCTTGCTACTCCTCTACCACTTGGATCATCAGTCAATCATCGGTTACAGTCAGGACCTTCTCTTTACGTTACGGTAGCGGCATTCGTCTGTAAAATAGGAAAATGTTCCTCCGGGAAGCCAAAAGGAGAGATGGGTAATGGCTAAGATTTCTACAGATGGTACAGAGATGAACTTTGAATGAGATGCCTTTAATGTTGAGAAATCTAATCCTGTGGCTTCTTTTGGAACAGCCTTTCTTCTGCACTGCTGTTGCCTGGTGTATTTTTTCAAAACCACAGCCATGTCTTGAAAGACTCACTCTTCATGTATATTGGAATGGGAGAATGAAACATGACTCTGTGCTTGAGGAGTAGCTCTAAATGTAGAATCTACAATAGCTTAGCCACATCTTAACACCAGGAAGGAAATCTTCCTAGCTTTTATACATTTTTTTTAACTTCGTCCTTACTTCCATATCAGGAATGCCTTAATGCCTTGTGCAAGACCTTCAATCTATGTTGAGATCTCATCCAAGCACTGTAATCTATGGTCCAGTACTGTATAGCACTAATGCCCAGGGAATCAGACAAGAACAACTGCCTACCACATCTTAACAGAATATTACTATATCAACTGACAAGTTGTTAAGACATGTATTTTTAGACCCTTCAAGTTATATGAACTTAATGACAACAGGTCTCAACCACCAGAAGGAACAGTTACTTGGGTGACCAGTCCTAGATCAAAGAACCCTTGAACACCTCCTTAAAGTGATTAAATGTAATGATAATTTTCATTAAAGGTAGCATCTGATAAAGAAGAATCAGATGAAAATCCTCATCTCCAAAATTAGTATTCAGTCAAAATAAAGAATTAATTTGTTCCCATTAGCTGTCATCTGCTTCAGGAAAAAGTGGAGAAAAGGGTTTCCTTTCATTTTAGTGGTTCACAAGGAGAAGGGTTTTTCAAACCAAGAATAGTAGAATACAAGCAAGAACAGATACCCAGGAACTGATACCAGAAACAAAACTGACAAATGTCAGAGGTCTGTGTATCAGATGTCTGATCATAATGATGTTACATAAAATTTGGTGCAAAGGTGCAATACTGCAAGATTCTACCACAGATATCAGATACTCAAATGTCATCACATCACTACCACACTGCAGAAACCAATGGAGATAATGGAGTAATAATTAGTACACTAGAAACAGATCCTGCACTGCACATCTGTGAACCGATGTGTAGTGGAGATTTCTGCATAGACTCATTCATACCAAAAGTCAAGCAACATCTTGAGAACTGCTGAAGATGGCAAAGCAAAATCCCTTCACTGTGGTATCCCCTGTAACTGCCTGGTAAACTACCATGGCACTGAGTGGTTCAAAGGATGCTGACAGACATTAGCCTCCACAGTGATGGAGTACAACTTATGATCGTCATCTAAGGGAAAGGAAGTGTCACCAAGTAAGACGCATGGTCCCTTGAGTAGCTGGTGCCAGTCCAAGTCAAAACAAAATGTCTGTTCCATCAGTTTTATCACTACTACCAGTGGCGGATCCAGGAATGTGCAGTATGGGGGCATAGTCTTGAATGTAGATGACAGAAATAGAAGGTAAGATGCAAGTAGAACACTTGCCTATTGGACATGCATGCACACACACACACACACACACACACACACACACACACACACACACACACACACACACACACACACACACACACACAGTGGATCCAGGAATTTGCAGAAGGGGGGTGCAGTCTTGAAAGTAAATGACGGAAATAGAGGGCGAGATGTAAGGAAGAAGAACACTCATCTACTGAATGGACACGCATGCACACGCACCCACTAACTTCACTCACCTAGTGAACACACACACACACACACACACACACACACACAAACCTCTCATTTCACTCACTACTGAACAGGCACAGACGGACAGACACACACACACACACACACACACACACACACCTCTCATCTCACTCACCTACTGAACAGACGCGCGCACACACACACACACACACACACACACACACACACACACACACACACACACACTTCTGAAGCTCTTTGCTCAAGAAATCTGAACAAAGCCTAACATAATGGTGGGACAAAGACCCAAAAATAGGGACACATTTTAAATACTGCTCTTATAAATTTAGAAAATTGACAGAATAACAGGATTTGTGTTAGCATGAATTTTCAAAAGGGCACAAGTCTGAAATCTCAAATACATGTCATTATTTAGTGGCTTTGATCCTTAGATCCTCTTCGTGATTTCTCAAAAAAAAAAAAAAAAATTTTTATGAGGAAGAGGCCAAAAATATGAAACAAAAAATATGGACAGTCTGCAAAAATCTGTACAGTTGAAAGGTATGAACATACCTCTCTCATCTCAGTCATCTGCTGAACAGAGGGATACACACACACACACACCTTTCTCATCTCACTCACGTACTGAACAGACAGACAGACACACACACACCTTTCTCATCTCACTCACCTACTGAATGGACACACAAACACATACCGCTCTCACCTCACTCACCCAATGAATGAACACACATGCCTCACTTATCTCAGTACTGACGGACACACACTTATTTCACTCACCAAATGAACAGGTCAATGGATCACGCACTCTGTTTTCCAATTCCTCATTTAAAAATCGAAAGCGAAAGCAGCTAATTTCTAACGTTTAAATCTGTATTGTTGCGTGTGCGTCTTTACTACAACACATGCAAAGACGCACTGCACATATAGTGCATCCTTAAAGTAGAAAAGTGCCTTTTTGGCAGCACATTTTTCTGATTTAAACAAAAGCATTTAAGAATGTTTTTTTTTTTTTTTCCAGAAAAATATTCTGGTGCCAGTTTGTATTGTGGTTTAAAAGGGGGAGGGGGGAGTGAGCTCCCCTGGGCCAAGGCCTAAATCTGCCACTGACTACTACTATTTTCTTTCTACAGTGAACAACCACCCACATTTCGTATTGGGCTTTTCCTTAATTGCTTGCTTAATTTAATGCATTTGTTGCCCATGACTGGAAAGTCATATTTTTGTGAAGTTCTGGGAAAAAAAACTCCCATACATAAACGTAAAATGGTGACTTCTTCAAAGACATAATAAAGAATTAAACTATAAAACAGCTAAGTCGAATCATATAAAACACACACCGGTATTTATACAGAAAAGAATACACAAAACAAAAGTGAAGGTCTAAACATAGTCCTTAAAACTAACAATACAACATATATATATATATATATATATATATATATATATATATATATATATATATATATATATATATACACTGTACATATTAACACTGAAATAATATTTTCTTAAAGATATAGGAGATGGCCAGGAGCACCATATGCCACTGTACAGACTTTTGAAAACTACTAATACAGAACAGTAATACACATGGAAGGCTTATCACAGCAGCATCATGTAAAGCTTTAAATTCAAAGAAAGTTCAGCAAAAATAGGTCCTCACAAACAATCTGCAACACCCGCTATCAAAGCTCAAATGAAAAGTCATACTAAAGTAAAATGAAATTCGCAAATGTGTGCCCAGATCCCAAAGGCTACTACTTAACCTCAAAGGTGCACAGACATACATGCGAATGAACAAGCTCTACATCTATCCCCTTGGAATGTAATTCATAAAGCATACCATTTACATCCTAAGATGGCTGCAAGTGCATCCCATAGTGAAACCCATACACACTTAGAATTGTGGAGAATCACAAAGAAAAGAAAAGCACACAAGGCATCTTATCTAACAGGATCACAGTTGGTGCAGCTGCTGCACTGAATGATGTTTTAGGTCATAAGCTTTGCTAACATCACTCCTTCATCAAGAGCCCCTGAACCACTTCTGAACAGATGCACAAACATTGTCTATGCAATACTTCCAACTTCCTGTTCCCTAGCAGCTTGAACCAACCAGAGATGTCTTACTCGGGTCCAGAGGAAGAACACATCTCCTTAGAAATCCATTCCACTGATGTCTCAGAGCTTAACGTATTTGGCTTTTGCATTAAGATTTTATGTCAGCTGCTTAATAAGGATTCATCCACTCAAAACACAGCCCCTGCACCAGGTTAAACAATAAATAAAATAAAATAAAATAAATGCATTCACTGCAAAGCATCACATAATCCAGATATCTAGCATCCCATATACACTTAATATAGGGGATGGAAGAGATGCTTCAAACTGGAACTGTCCCACTTAAAATCAGGACTCATGGTTACTGTACGTTTGGTGTTGGAACAGCCTTCAAGCTCCACAAGATCAAGACACAAACCAGAAGGCTCATTACATTTTCACTCAGACTCAGCAGCAAAAAAGCTGGAGACAGTAAAATGGAACTGAAGTTTCTAATAATATCTACACTGTACAACCTGGTTAAAGAACAGAAAATATAGGTATCTCTTTAACAATACAAAAATGAGTGCATCTTAGAAGTGAAAAAGGCTGGTCGCAGGTATAATTTCCGAACAAACATTTAGATGTCTCCAGATGAATAAGTTGCAGCTCAATGGTGCAAATAGTGAAGTAAAGGGTTTTCTGCATGAAAAGGTGTCAACTATTTTATTTTCATGACTAAAACTTGAAAAAGAAGGGACTATGAAAGAAATGTTTTTTATCTCTGCAGACCGTCACTCAAACCTTGACTATATATTACCAAAAACATACTTGCAGGATAGAAAGCAGCCATTATCTGCCCTTGCCATCATTTTTCCTCACCTCATGAAATCTAGTCTTCCTTCCACTACCCAATATGTGGGCTTGTAAGGCAACCAATGTATCAGAATATCTATTTGATAAACCTGTTTTCCATTTGTACTTAAAAGTAAGGTGCTGAAACACAATTTGCCTCACATTTTTTTTTCGAGGGAGGGGGCCAGAAGCTGCAATATTGGAGTTTCTGAACTGTAAGCTCCTACGGTTTACTTTTCATTCCATTCCTTTCTGCTAAGCACCAAACTGTTATTGAAGGTTACGTACTCTCCATAATGACGACTCTACACAGTTGTGGCTCATCCTCCTCTGCAGTAAATACCGAAGCACAATCTCAGTCCCCTGGCTCCTGGGTGCAGAGGGCTAGAGTTCTGAATGTGACCATGGTAACCAGGGTTCAGTCAATGGCTCCAGCACTGGAGCAGCCAGGCAGAGAGGGGAGAATGAAGGGGCATTGCCTGTTCACCTCTCCTGAAAAGGGATTTGTACACACTTGGGGGCACACTGGGCAATGGAAATTCCCTGGTGGAGACCAGAGGAATTGTTGCTCATGCAACTTGGGGGGAGGCAGGGCTGCTAGGTTGGAACCCCTCTCTGGCACTTCACTGGAAGCATACAAGGACTGGGGCTTAAAGCAATAAAAATCTCAAACCATCTCTGCTGACTGTCACAATGATGACACCCCACCACTGGGCTGAGCCTTGGCCTGGTGATTGGGAAAGAGTAGGCAGACTGACCAAGAGGGGGCTGAGACAGCAACCAGAAAATGAAGCACTATCGCTTAGTGATCTTGGAACCAGTAGAACTCTCCTAGGCTTCAGCTCTTTCTCTTTACTTAGAAGTGCTGGGCAGCTGCATTTCTCAGAAAAACATACTGATAAAGCAATACCCCTACAGATAGTACAGTTGTGTAAAATCTTACCATAACAGCACAATGTCCTTCCATTCGTTGTTGCAGTATTCAATACATTAGGGATTACCTGCCTAGGGCAGTCCAATGTCTGGTCAGTATACCAAAGCCTTAGGTTGCTTTAAGTTATGCCTTATGTCACATGGAAGCTCTTCTAACAACATAGGGCATAAAGGTGATGACCGGACATACCAGCCTCAGAAATGAAAGCCGCATAGGAACGCTAGTCCAAGGAAAAGCAAAATTTAACCCGTACATCCTTAAGACAAATGGATCAGGGTGAGAAGGGAGGGAGTGAATACTGCAACAGTGAAGGGAAGGACATCTACAGTTGTGGTAAGATTTTACACAACTGTATTATGTCCTTCCATTTCACTGTTGCAGTATTAATTACATTAGGGATAATTATTACCAGAGGGCAGTAATTTGTGCAAAGCAAGCAATAGAGAGGGCTTTGTCAGAATCTACAGACACCTCTGAGGGATCAGTAGCAGGACATTTGTACAAATATTTACAGTCCTCAGGCACCCTATAAAACCTATCAGGTTTCTTGAGAGTATGGGGCTGGCAGTCTGGAGCTTTAGAAGCACTGGAAAAAAACATCCAGCAAAGCAGTCAAAACAGAAACAGCAGAAGGTTTAGGAGATTCCATCTGCAGCAACTCATAATACCTCTTATGAATCTCAGAGACCTGGGCACAATCCCATTTAAAGAACTCCATCATCCTGGAGATTGTGTCCCCAAAAGAAATCTCTTCAAAGTGAGTATCAGGACTGGTAGATTCCTCTACCTCAGACCCATAGTACAAAGGAGAAGGAATCTGAAAAAAGTAAGCAAGGGATTCCTCATCTGAATCAAACTAGTCCTCACAGGAATCATGTTCCCTGGATCCTTTAAGGGGAGTACAGGACCAAGGGGGAGCAGGAACAGAAACATCCAGAGGAGATTTCAGTGATATCAATGCACTAAACAAACCTCGAGTGAAGGCCTGCCATGCCACTCACTCTATGGATCCTTAGGGGCAGGAAAAATATGTTTATTTTTTTTGTTTTTTTTCCTTAATGGAACGTCTGCCTTATAAAACTTGAAAGGCTGTAACCTCGGACAGCATTCAATAATGGTAGTAGGGACTTATTCTCTGAATAAAATCTGAGGAACATCCTTCGGTCCCTCAGAAATGATTAACCGTGGTTCCCCCTGAATGTCCGAAATGGATGTCTGCAAAGCTTCTTTGGACATGCTTAAAACTGGATTCCCATCGGCCTCCAACCTGGGTCACAGCAGAGGAATCGGGCAACAAAGCTGGATAAACCTCCAGGCATTCACTCACCTTGAAAGAAACATCTAGTGGAGGCTATAGACTGGAAGATTCTGGCCTAGGCTTTTTGGCCTACTTCCCTGACAGCTGTCCCTCAGGACGGGAGGTTTGCTCCATCGTATATTTCCCTAGAAGTTTAAGCCGCTGATTTTCAAGATACAATGCTGAAGAAGAAAGTCTATTATACAAAGTTTTAGGTACAAAAGCCTGAGAGATGCAACAGGATGTAAGGTTGTGCGAGGCGCCAAGGCAAAACATGCACTGTCCGTGGCAGTCTTGATGGGGAATCTGTCTCCCACACTGGCATTTACCCTTCTTGGATGACATGCAACCCCACAAGCAACTAAAAAGAAAAGACAAGTAAAACAGGAATCCCAAAGTGGCACTTAACCTGCAGCGGATCAGTGAAACCAGCAACAGAACGTAGGCGTTCAGACCAACAATCAAGAGATGGCATTTTGACTGGTGGCAAAGAAGTTCTGAGGGTGGTACGTCCAGACCTTAAAGCAACCTAAGGCTTTCGTGTACTGGCCAGATGTTGGGCCATCCTTGGCAAGGGATTCCTAGTGTAATGAATGCTGCAATAGTGAAAAAGAAGGACAAAGTGTATTTCATTGAAGTGATTAGGAAAAAAAAAATAGAAAGCGGATAGTCTACTGACAGCCTCACTACCTGCCTTTGGCATGAATATAGGACTGGTACATAAAATCAGCCTATCCTTGTGAAAAGCAACATAAGGTAGGCAGACCAAGCCTGTAAGTTCACAAATTTGCCTCACAGAGGTGGCTGCAATCAAAAAAATCTTCCAGAAGAGGAAAGTACAGTTGTGTACATTTACCATAAATGTAGATATTAGAGTATATTCACTGTTGCAGTCATCACATTTGGGTTATCCCTGCCAGGGTACCCCTCGGCCGGCCCGAATTCCAGAGGCTTAGTTTTTCTGTGTCAGTTGCTGTCACTTGAGGACTGACGTCAGGTCATCAGTAGTAGAAAAAGTCAGGCAGCAGATGCCATTGCATCAGTTTTTCTTTCCCTAACCTGTCAGGAGCCCCTAAAGTAGGAAGCCAGGTTCTGGTGGAAGAACCCCACCAGTGGAAAATAAATACCAATATGGACCTTGTAAAGGAAGGAGAACAACAAGGAAGAAAGGCAACAAAAGGAGAAGGAGAAAGAGAAAGAAAAAGGGGGGTGCAGGGAGGAAAAACAGGACTGCAGCAGTGAATACACTAGAACATTTACATTTATGTTAAGTGTACACAACTGTACTATGTTCTTCATGTTTCACTGTTGCAGTCATCACATTTGGATAGATTCCCAAAGCTGAGGAAATGGGTGGAGGCAGTCAATGAAGTTAGGGGCTGGTGAGGATGCCCTGCAAGACTGCAGAGGCAAACCCTGCCCTGGATTTGGAGAAGAGAGGCAGGTGGTAATGCTTGGTAAAAGTGTGAACAGATGTCCATGTGGCTGCCTCCAGGATGTCTCTGGTGGGGACTCCTCTGAGAAAAGCTGCAGAGGTGGAGTCTGCTCTGGTGGAGTGTGTCCTAACCCCCTTGGGGGGAGGCTTACCATGCTGTTTGTAGCAGAAATGGCTGCAGTGTGCTATCCATTTGGAAATGGTTTGCTTGGAGATGGCTTTGCCTTCTGCCCCTGTAGCAAAATTAACCAGCAATTGATCAGACTTTCTGAAGGATTTAGCCCTGTCCAGATAATATCTGAGCTGTCTGTGCACATCTAGAGAGTGAAGAATCCTTTCTTCCATGTTCTGGGGATTAGGAAAGAAGGTGGGCAAATTAATGGATTGGTTGAGAGCCACACTGGACACCACCTTGGGCATGAAGGATGGGTTAGTTCTGAGGGATACCCTGTCTGCATGGAAGATGATGAAGGGTTCCACAGCCATGAGTGCTTGCAGCTCAGAGACTCTTCTGGCTGAAGTGATGGCCAGAAGGAATGCTGTCTTCCAAAAGAGAAATTTTTGCTCTGCCGATGAAGCTAGTTCGAAAGGAGGCAGGGTGAGCTTTTCTAAGACAAAGTTAAGGTCCCAAGCGGATCTTTGTGCCCTTCTGGGGGGGCTCAAGTTGCTAGCCCCCCTGAGGAACTGTTTGATCAAAAGGTGTGAGAAAAGGGGCTGCTCAGTGGAAAAATGAGCAGAAATAGCAGAGGCATGAATTTTAATAGAGGAGAAAGAGACACCACTGTGTAGTAGGTCAGCTAGGTAATCCAGGATGAGAGGGATGGAGGGCTGTGCTGTACTGGCCCCCTTAGCTTGGATCCAGGTGCAGAACCTTTTCCATTTGTGTGCATAAGACTTTCTGGTGCTAGGGCATCTGGCCTCACGGCAAACATCTAGAACCTGTTTATTGAGGATGGCAGATTGGTTATGGGTTAGAGGATAAGCCAAACTGCTAAACTGAGTGCCAGCAATTGGGGGTGCATGAATTCCCCTTCCCTCTGGTTTATGAGGTTTGGAATCTCAGAAAGATGCCATGGAGGCAGCGGGGACAGGCTGTGAAGCAAGGGGTACCAGTGTTGTCGGGGCCAGTCTGGAGCTATTAGAATGGTCCTTGTTTTTTTCTCCCTTATTTTGAGCAGTACCTTGGGGATGAGAGGTGGGGGAGGAATGGCATAGACAGAGGTTGACCCAGGGGAAGGACGTGCATCCACTTTCCAAGCCATGCAGTGATGCTCCCTGGTGCAGAACTTGCTGAGCTGATGGTTGGTGTGGGAGGCAAAGAGGTCGACCTTCGGGGTTCCCCATTTCTGAGTTATTATGATGAAGGCACTTCTGTTGACCTGCCACTCATGTGGGTCCAGAAGGTGTCTGATTAACTGGTCTGCCAGGGAATTGAGAGAGCCTGGTTGGCATTGTGCTAACAGGTGTAGTTGCATGGAAGAGGCCGTCAGCCAAAGGGTCATGGCCAGCCTGCATAGAGGGTAGGAGTGAGTCCCTCCCTGCTTGTTGATGTACCACATCACAGTGGTGTTGTCTGTTTTGATTCGGAGAATCCCTGGAGAGAGAAGGGGTTTGAAAGCTATTAAGGTGCACTGCACAGCCATCATCTCTTTTTGACTGATGTGCAGGGGGATTTGCTGTGGGCTCCATTGGCCCTGTATGCACCTGCCATCCAGGTGTGCTCCCCAAGCGTAGTCTGACACATCTGTGGTGAGGGTCTGGATGGCGGGGTGTGGGGAAAAGGGTAGTCCCTTGCTGTGGGAGCATGCTGCTGCTGCCCACCAAAGAAATTATTTTCTGAGGCAAGGAATTATAGGTAGAAGGGTTTCCAGGTCTTGAGAGTGCTGACACCAACGGCTCTTTAGGTAACATTGAAGTTTCCTCATATGCAGTCTGGTATAATGAATGATGAGTATGCAGGATGCCATAAACCCCAGAGCTTGCAGGATTATCCCGGCAGAAAGCTGGGTCCTGGTGGCCAGTTGAGAGAAGTAGGTTGTCAGGCAATTTTGTTTCTCTGGTGTAAGGTATGCCATCTGGGATGCTGTGTCCAGACTTGCTCCCACGAAGATTATCCTTTGGGTGGGCACCTGCTTTGATTTATTTTCGTTGAATGTGTACCCTAGGGAGGTCAGTAGGGTCTTTACAAAGGCGAGGTGCTTGAGCAGCTTTTCCTGGCTGTCTGCCTGAATAAGGCAGTCATCTAAGTAGTGGTAAATTGGAATATTTCTTTCCCTGCAAAAGGCAATGGCCGGAGCCAGGCATTTTGTGAAAACTCTGGGAGCAGTAGATAAGCCAAAGGGAAGTGCAGAGAACTGAAACTGTTGAGATCCTGCCCTGAATCTGAGATATTTCCTGCACGATTGCCCGATAAGAATGTGGAGGTATACCTCTTTTATATCTAGGGTGGCTAGCCAAGCGCCCTTGGAGAACATGGGTAGCAGTTGCTGGATGGTGAGCATTTTGAATTTTGGGATCACCAGGAAGGTATTTAGAATGGATAGATCGAGGATGGGGCACCAGGTGCCCTCTTTTCTTGGCATCAGAAAAAGTCTGGAATAGAAGCCTTGGCCTATCTGTTCTGCAGGAACGTGTTATACTGCCCTCATAGAGAGCAGGGAATAGATTTGCTTTTGAGCCTCTGCCCACTGATTTGGTGGAAGATCTGGGAACCCTTTTGGGGTTGGAAGGGTGTGGAAGGAGAATTTGTATCCCTGAGACACAATGTTCAGAACCCATTGGTCCTTGGTAATGGTGGCCCAGGTGCTTAAGTGAAAGGAGAGGTTTCCTCCCAGGGGTAAGTGAGGGTGGGCAGTGGGGAGTATGGTGGAAGCAATTCATTGTGAGTTCTTACCATAAGGGGGTGGCTTAGAACTCCCTGTTTTTGAAGTGGAGGTAGTCCACTGCTTAGATCTCTGCATTCCCTGGGGCTGCTGTCTGGGGGTCTGTTTCCACAGGTCCTAGGCTGGGCCTGTTTAGTCAGAGAAGGAAAGGACCAGTGCTTGGAGGGGCAATGTCTGATGAATCTAGGGGGCTGTACCGGTCAGAAATCTAATTGTTTGCATAGATTTTTGCTTTTTCTTCCATCTTTTTTAAGACCTCTTCTGCCTTAGTGCCAAATAGGTTATCTTTGTGAAAGGGGGCATCCAACAATTTAGATTTGACATGGTCTGGCAGGGGTTGTTCCTTAAGCCATGCATGTCTTCTAATGACAGATCCAGTGACTGCTGCCTTGCAAGAAGCTTCTAGGGTGTCAAAATCACAGTGCAAAGTGTGTCTAGTTACTTGACTTGCAGAATGCATTAAATGTTGTAAATCTTTAGATTCTGCCCAAGCAGGAAAGGAAGAAATTTTTTGTTTAAGGAGTTCCAAAGTACGTTTCTGATATTTAAGCATATGGAACTGACAAATTTAGTGCCCTGATAGCAAGAGTAGCTGAGGTAGCTGAGGTGTATACTTTTTATCCTGTCTAATGCTCGGGAATCCCTGTCCGAGGGTCTGGGATTCTTAGCAGAGGTTGCTTTAATCCCTTTTGGCCCTTGAGAAATGACTTCAGGGTCAGCTGTAGGATTTTTGGAAAGGTATTTGTGAGTCAGGGACTCTGTACTACCGGTCTGGTTTTCTGGGAGCAGGAGGTAAGGCATCAGGAGTCAAGCTGGATTCAAGGAAAACATCATCCACCACATCCAGAACTGGGGGGATGGCCAAGGGTCTTTGTTGTGGAAGATCTAGGAATTCCCAGAGTCTCTTTTTAGACTTTGGGTATTCCTGACTTTCCAATTGGAAATGCTTCCTTAAAGTATGCAGGGTTTCCCCAAAGGAAAGATCCTCTGGGGGAGAGGCTGAAGGAATAGAATCCTCTGCATCAGAATCTTCATAAGTGGAGAGGGGTTGTATGTCTTCATAGTCAGATGCATCAGATTCATCTGATACTTGTTCAGACAGAACTACTGGGGACAGATCTCTTCCTTCTTGAGGGGGTAGCTTGGTTTCCCTGATCAGCATAATAAGGTCTTTTACCATTTTAAGCATTTGAGACTCAGGCAAGGAAGCAGGCGTTTGAGAGTGGGTAGTCGGTTTCTTGGGTTTGGTTCGAACCCTGGGCCTAAGAAACTCTGTTGTTTTCAAAAGAACTGTAGTCGTGAAAGAAGACGTCAGTTTGCGTCGAGATTCGGTGGTGCAAAGGACTTCCTCAGAAGCCGGTGCCTGCTCAGTGGCTCCAGACCCATCCAAGGTAGAGACGACCACAGGATCCTTAAACGAAGAAGAGTTTTGCGGCATACCGGACTCCAAAAGGGTCTTGGTAGCAGCCTGCAGATCAACTGAAGCAGACATCAGGGGCTGCGAAAGCACCTCACCGAGTACCAGGGGACTGACGACTAGCTTAACGGTGCGGTCTGTCTCTGTCATTATCTTTACCCTTTTTCGGAAGATCTGCTGTCGATGGCCTACTGAAGCCATATCGGAATTCGAGGACTGTAAACGAAAATATCTGACTACAATAAGGGCCCGACGATGGATAGTTCTGGCATTGAACAAAGCACAGAAGCAACGAGAGATGGCAAGGTCTGGGCCTAGACAAGTTACGCAATAAGAGTGGAAGTCTCAGTGTGGTATTTGCTTTCCATAGATGAGACAGTTATTAACTTTTTCTGACATCGGTTAGTGCAAGAAAAAAGGATCCTTAAACTTCGATTCAGAAACGACAACTCAGGTAGCGGCCAACCGGCACTCGTGTGAACTGCTTCTGCTTCGGGCTCCACAGCAAGAAAGACTGATGTAATGGCGTCGGCTGCCTGACTTTATACTACTGAAGACCTGACGTCAGTCCTCAAGCGACAGCAACCAATGCAGAAATACTAAGTCTCTGGTATTCGGGCCGACTGAGGGCTACCCTGACAGGGATAACCCAAATGTGATGACTGCAACAGTGAAACACGAAGAACATCTGCAAATCTGGATGCTGGCTCAAAGGGCAGCTGAGTATGCATCTCCAAAACAAACAAAAACGCTCTTGGAATGGGGGTCCAAAAAGACATCCCTGAGAAAACTCCCGCACGCCTTAAGAGAAGCTACAGAATAACTTTTAGTGTCTAAATATAATTAACAGCAGCAGCCATGAGGACTGTAATAGAGGGCAGGCTAAATCCAGTAACAAAATGCGAATGAGGTTGCACAGTACCAGAGATATCAGTGCAGAAAAGGGGTCCATTCTCCTCTTCAGTGCTGAAACCAAAAAACATGGCAATTTGTTTCTGTATGTGTTTCTGACATTGGGTCACTGACCAGAAATAAGGATTTGGACCCTATGTTGTGGGTAAGCAGTCATTGCCCATCAATGAAACTGCAGATACCAACTGGTTAACATGAAGGAGTGAAGATCTGGTTAAGGTGTGCTGGAAAGGTGAGAAAGATTCTAAAGATCCTCAAGCTGAGGGGCTTTCTCTAGAAGGCAAGGCCATATCAGGGGAAGCCACACATGCAAAGGCAGAATGGGAATACGAAAATTATATTGTTTTGCTCACTTGTGATTTTTGCAGTAATGTGCAGATCATTAAAAAGGGGGAAAAGTGCAGAGAAGAACCAGAGGCCACTTCTCAACTACAGCATCCTTAGGCCACTGACCCAGTGAGAGGATCAGAGAAAAGTTACTACATTTGCAATTGTTCAGGAAGCAAAAAGACTGCAGTAAAGTTTCAACCATTGGCAGCACAAGCTCTCACCACTGACAAGATGAAGTACCACTCACATGGCATCAGCAAATAACTGCTCAGCTGGGTTGCTAAGGAGCTGCTTTTTCAAGGTGGATAGGCTACAGTCAGAATGTATTTATTTTTCTTTGTTTACCAGGAAGTTCCGACTGGGGTTTATCCCATTTTCAGCAGAAGCCCGCGGAGAAAAGCTCCACATATTATGCAAGTATATTTAAAGAGAAAAATAAATGACATTTTGTAAAACTTATTCAGTTTACATGAAAAACACAATTATTTGAAAACATCTAGATACAGTATATAACATATGCTAGTCTACAAATTTAAGGAAATACATTTTCTCATGATGTAATTAGTTACAGAGAAATTGCACAGACAAGCACATGACATAATACAGCTAATGTCCATCAGCTGCAGATACAGATATAAAGGTAGCAAAGGCAGCAAGGAATTTAGCAGGAGGCAGAACATTAAAAAAAAAGTAGTTATATGAAACACAATTTAGATTGAGGTACGGAACCTTTATTTTCTTTAATGCAGGTTTATACAAGTAGTGGTAGTTATCTGGGAAATGGAAGTTTTGTAGTAGAGAAAGTAGGTGGAGTAGCAGTTTTTAGAAAAATAGTGAAATAACAGCTATGGGAGAATATACACAGTGATTTCTTAGCGATAGAGATATAAAGTTACACAAGTAATATTAAGGTACAGAAAATTTAAAGGAAAACTCCACCCTAGAACTAAAACAAAATCTGTTTTTTTTCACTCTGTTTCCTGACCTATGTTAACACCTCAACATCACTCTAAGTCTTTTATTTGTAATTTTAGCCAGTTTTCCACAATATGGCTACCAATGGGGTTTGATGTATCAATGTGATTTTGTTCTTCATCAACCCTTTCTCTTTCTCATACTGCATTGTAGGACTCATGCCAGACATAAGGAAGTAACTGAATTCTCATGCCATTGATCTATAATGGGATATATGTGAGTCACTGTCATCTTCTACATCTTCTGTAAAAGGACTGCTTCTTTTCTATTTTTAATCACCCTCATTTATGTTTGGCTCAGAGCTTGTTTTACACTATACTTAGAAGTTATCCAGCTACAGCCAGAAAAGAAGCTTAATTGCAGGCCATTGTTCAGGGTTTTCTTTTGTAGTCCAAGAGGAACTGACAGTCCCCTACCCCCACACTGCTGCAGAGGTGTTAAAACTGTCAATGCACTGATAGATGCTTGCAGAATCAAGTGCAATTGACTGCTCAAAATGGAAAGGAAGACTTCCAATATAAATCTCTTCCCCTCTGCCTGTAGTGTGAAGATCTATTCATTTATTTATTTATTTAAATAGTTTCATTATTTTTTCTGGGTGCAAGTAGCAGAAACTGCTTGATTATTTTGGTTTGTTTTATTACTAGTAACAATTGATTTACAACTTACTATATCTACAACACAATATTACTGTAAGCTTAAGAATGCACTTAAAATTAGCTCTATTCCACAGTCCATCAATTTCTAATTTTTGGGGTTTTTTTGGGGGGGGGTGGTTACTGAATAGTTTAGGAAATTTGGTATCACCTGCATTAGTCATGTAACTAATGCATTCTTTTTTAACTCATTGTGCTGTTCTCAAATTCAACGGCAAACTATTAAGCAATTATCTATTCCTTGCCATAGCATCAGTAATTTCTCTTTCAGGCACTCTTGTTTTTGTGCATTTTTAGTTAGTTATATTGTTAGTTCCACTGCATGGACTGTGGAATAAAGAATTTTCAGTACATTCTTTTACCATGCCAGGCTCATAGAGTCAGGTTTACCAAATTAGTATTATGTTGTAATTTAACAAATCTAGAGATGACTAGAATGTCAGGAAATTACAGAAATAAACATGCCACAAGACAGGTGTTCTTCAGAAGGAAAGGGTTAGTCTATCTACAACATATTACTGTAACTTAGGTTTGCGTAAGGGGTAAATCAACTGTTACTAGTAGTAAAACAAACCAAAAATAATCAAGCAGTTTCTGCTACTTGCACCCAGAAAAAAATAATGAAACTATTTAAATAAACAAATTGATCTTTCTACTGCAGGAAGAGGGGAAGAGATTTATATTGGAAGTCCCTTATTTTCCATTACGAGCTGTTAACTGCACTTGATTCTGTAAGGGTCTTGGTGCAGTGACAAAACAGTTTTAACATCTCTGCGGTAGTGTGGGGGGAGTGAACTGTCAATTCCTCTTGGACTACAAAAGAAAACCCTGAACAAAGGCCTGCAATTTAGCTACTTTTCTGGCTGTAGCTGGATAACTTCTAAGAATAGTGTAAACAAGCTCCAAGCCAAACATAAATGAGGGTGATTAGAGACAGAAAAGAAGCAGTCCTTTTACAGAAGGTATAGAAGATGACAGTGACTCACACAGTTCATCTTCTATCACTTCATCACACATTATAGACACAGTCCCAGTTCAGATACAGCCTACTACTGCAAGTTACACAGAAAAATGATGCTGATATCTCATTCTCCTGTCTCTCCTTTTGCATTTATTTTCCCTGTCTGCTTAAACCATTGCTTCAACAGGTTCCTGAACTTAAGCTCTAGCTCTCTTCATATACTTCTACATCATTACTATTGGTGCACAGTTTGTTATTTCACTAACTCAACAGGCCTTGTGCACAGGGCTGTAGAACAGATGACTTTCTTTGTAGAGACGTGCTTCTGCAGCATTTGCAGCTTTCATTTGTTGCTATTTCTCTGCGGTGATACAGCGGTAGCGTTGTTACCTCACAGCAAGAGGTTCTCTTGTTCGATTCTCGGCTTGGCTTGGGAGTGCCTTCTGTGTGGAGTCTGCATGTCCTCCCTGCAGTTGGGTAGTGTTCGAAAGATATGCGTGCGTAAATGGGCATGCCTTTGCTGAAGGCTGGGCGTCGAGCTGGCACCTCGGAGTTTCGTACAACAAATCTACTGCCAATCATTAGCGGCCGGAGTTCCGCTGTGGCGACCCCTTACCGGGAAAAAGCAGAAAGATCAACAACATTTGCTGCGATTTCATTATTGGAAAAGTCTGAGATGGAGCAAAGCTCCTTTTCAGCCAAGGCCCACGGAAAAAAAGCTGCACAAACACAATGCAGCATACAAAGAATATAACTTCCAAATCAACTATAATAATGATAAAATGTGGAGACATCTATACAAAAAGTAAATATTTAGGGGTACTTAAAATTAGTCATACTAGGTTACATTAGATGATGCATTATAACACACAGGAAAATGAGAGATGTACATTTTAAGAAATGGTACAGTAAACTGTCAGTTACCCGGAACTCAAGCAACCAGAAAACAATTGAAGAAATACAGTACAGAATGAACAATTCAGTTTTTCATGTATTGCACTTTCTGTCCCCCCCCCACCACAGAAATTTTCTGTAGTGAGACGATCCTGAAGGGGCATGGAGCACATCTGCAGAGGGATAGCAGAAAGGTAGAAATGTGACAGCGCCACCATGATTTTTTGACTTTACAAAGCCTGTGAGTCTGCTTAGATCTACATCCAGGTCCTGTCTTTGGAACTAAAGAAACTAAAAAGCCAGATGAGTAAGGAAAATTGGTCAATTGGTCTGCCTTTTGGCTGCTGGTTACTTACCAGCACTTTTGAGATTTCTATACTGCTAGTTCTGGACTTTTGGTGGAACGCCTGGAAGGGTTCCCTTTGAGTTGGGGGTTTGTTAGAAGGGGATTTTTGTCGGAACCGATATGATTGAATTGTATTTCTTTGTCTTGAGAAAGTGGTAAGACTGGCTTGGAGTTACAGCGAGCACCTTCCCACTGCCGTACAATCGGACAAGCATTTCGCACCTCCACAGAAGGGTGACTCAGAGAACATCTCTCTGCTACTGGAACCCTTCTGATTCTGCGACTTCTGCCTCTAGGATCGCGCTCGGCTTATTATGGGGCGCCTCTGGGGCTGAAAGGTCTCATGGCGCCAGGCTTAATTCTTTCTCTCTGCGGAATCATTATTTTTCCTCCCTTCTACCCTGGATTAAGGTCTAGAAGGTGAGGAGAAACGAGGTCCTTGCAGAAAGAGTCTTGCCATCCTGCTCATTTCTAGTCAAAAGTGTCTTTCACTTCTGCTACGGTGAATGTCGATCCAAGGTGAGGAGAAGTTTGTGGCCAAACAAAGGGGATATGCAAAGCTGCTTCGCGCATAGTCACAGTCCAGGACTTGCCTCCTGTGCCTGCGGCTCTACAAACGCCTAGCCTCTCCTGGCATAAGAGAGGCTTACATGGATGAAAGCCGGCATTAGAATTACATTCCTAGCTGTGAGGAAATCTTGTCTTGAGCCCCAGGCTGTGGGAAGGATCTCTGTAAAGCCCCAGCAGCTGAGAAAATCATCTTCTTTGAGGCGGGCCTTGTGAACATCTCCCCAGCTGATATCTCATTGCAAAAGTAGCTGAGGAAATCCTCCGCTACCGTCTCTATCCATATATGAGAGAATCATTATTAGAGGATGAACATCATACTGAAAGATTAGCAGGAAAATCTTGAACAGCATTACCAGACCACCATAGCAGAAGGACCTTTAGTTATGGTTCGCCTATCCTGAGGAGCTGTAATTATTTTGGATCCTCTCCAGCTATACTGCCATCTCAATCCGATAGGAGCGCCTCCGGAAGCCACTACTTCCATGACCATGAGAGGGGCGGAGACACGGAGGAGGTGAGAAGGTCGAGATCCAACCCGAGCGCCTATACTGACACTAGCAGCGAGGAGGAGGGGAGGGCCAGTCACCAGGAGGCCTTAGTTTCAAGGATGTCTGAATGTCTGACATCCTGAGAGGAGGACCTTGGGACCCTCATCCTCAGGAGGGTCCTCTGGGGACCCCTTTCACTGATGAGTCTACATGTTTCTACCTGTCCTCTTAGGTAGGTTATGTCTCACCTCGAGTCATGTCCCTCGAAGAGGGGGTTCTCCAGACAGATCGGGAAGATAGGCGCTGGATCTCAATGGTTCGAGCAAGAGATGGATCCTGAGTCCTGGAGAAGACTTTGAGGAAGAGAGAGCAGCAGGCACTGACTGCTGACTAAGCCCAGGAGAGTGAGAGGGCTCATAGCCTCGAAGGCTCCCCCATCGAGAGACCAGCAGGGACCCGCCCAAGAGATAGCGAGGGCTCCCGGCCTCGGGCCCGGGAGGGTTCCACCCGAGGCAGATGCCCAGAGGCGATCAGCTTAAAGCCCGGAGAGGGGAGAACGGGAGGAGGAAGACAAAGGCGCCACGGGTCGGGCCGACGAGAAGCCCTAGCGCGGATCCTCCTCCAAATGAGGTCTCAAGGACCGGATCGGAGCCGGCAAGTCTCCGGAGCGAGATCGTGTTGAAGACGCCGGTCTCAAGCAACGGTACCGGCCCGAGGAGAGCTCCCGAAGCCCCGGAGGAGCCGGGCGAGGAATTTAGGTGTTTGTGGCAAAGCTACCGCCTGTTGAGATGGGCTAAAGAGAATTTGAGTCAATGCTGTGGATTTCAAAGTTTCACCACCACTCTCTCGAATTTCATGAGTCTCTAGCCTGGATGACCGAGAAGATCGAAGATCGCCCGGATCGAGAAGATCGGAGCAGATGTGATCGATCTCCGTAATGGATAGATTCCATCTGCGAGAGGAATGGATAGATTCGAATGGATCGCATGGAGATCTCTTCTTCGAGATCGGGAGCCCCAGCCGATGCCGAGAGACGGAACGAGGATCGGTCAGTATCGTGCAGGTGAGGAACGAATAGTATCGGGTGTCGAGGGGTCCGCTCCGCCGGAGCCGACCGCAACGATCAGGAGACATACCTGTAGCGGCATCGACCTCCAAGCCTCCGAGCTGAAGGCTTAACAGGTTTCGAGCCTTTCCCGCACCGAAGGCTTAGTGGGGAGCTCGGAGTTTTAATAAGCCCCCGTAATGAGCTTTATTTTTTTCTCCTGGACTCTTGATTTTTGGCATGCATTCTAGCCTGCACAAAAGTCCTGCAGATAGCAACAAGGTCCCCAGAGTCAAGAGTGTGACCGCCTGTCAGACGCATCTTACATCAGCGTATGATCACACCCAGACAACTGAAACTCCTTAATGTCACACCTCGCCCCTTCTGATGTGTAATGAAAACACACATGCGTAAACAAAACATAATAAACACACTCAATCAAACATTAAATTAAATAAATCAAACAGAAACACACAGGGATACACAAACACTACCACAAAACATCAAACACTCACAAAAGGGGGAAGGAGGGAAGGGAGGAAGGCCAAGGCCTAAAAAACTCACTAAGGAAAACTCACTGACGGGAATAGGCTAAGGTGGAATAGGGCTGACTACTAAATAAACTAAATAATAACAGAAAAAAGAAAAAAAAGAAGGTATAAAAAGTTTGAAGAAAGTCACTTACCTCTGGCTGGCTGGTAAACCGTTAGCTTAAAGAATAACGATTCAGAATCTCCGCTTGCTTCATGTGGGATCATAGGTTGCTCGGTTCTGGTAAAAATAAGCTCTCGAGCTAGCTTAGCAAGTGCCGAGTCGGAGCCGAGGATCGGCTCCGAACCCATCCAGCAAGAATGAAGGCGAGATTGACAACTTAACATCATATCTTATGTTTTTAGAGTTTTAAAAAGGAAGATACAAATAAATTCCCTCTCTCCCCAACCTGACACATCAAGCCAAACAAGTCAAATTGCTAAAAAACTCAACACTCGCTCCATACTCAATCAGTCTGCATCAGACTGCACATTTTCTCTCCGATTTCTAACACACACAAACACACACTCTTCTGCTTTCATACATCTCTCTGATCTCTCACAGACAGTCCCTTCTGCTTTCATACATGCATTGACACCCTCTCTCGCTCTGTCTATGTATGTGTATATATATATATATATATATATATATATATATATATATATATATATATATATATATATTCATTCAATTCATTCAATTCCAATCCACTCAGTGTCCCACTGGAAACTGTTCCGGGTGCCACTCTTTCTAAAGGAAATATAAGTTTGAAATATTATTCATGCCATGCTTTTAATTATTCTACTTCAATATTAAAATCAAATCAATACAGTACTTTATGGTATGGTATAGTACAGGGTACAGTATTTGTCAGGTCTGTTTTTAATAGTAGCTCTCAAGCAACCAGAAACTATACTTATATGGCATCTACCAATCCCCATGGGTGCCAGTTAAAAGTTTACTGTGCCAGCTTTCTACAGACAGGAAGTAGACAGTATTTGCAAAAGAGAAGAAAAAAATATTTAGAAAAAAATTTACATTTCTCAGAGACTAGATCGGAACAGTGCATATAACAGAAAGGAGATCTACTGCTGATGTTATGATTTTCTTATCAGTAGAAGACTGAGTGATAAGGGATTTAGCATGTTGGGGGGGGGGGGGCGGTGCATATCCATTTTGCTACTAAGTTATGTCTTTTTTTTTTTTTTTTATCTGTTATAGCGAGCTAGGTCAAGCGTAAAGAAAATCTGCTCAAGTAATACAGAATTTTTGGGAAGGACCAGATTTTGGTTATTTAGCCAGTCAGTGCCAAGAAATGCATTATAGTACTTTTTGGGAAATCAGCCACACTGGGTAGCCAAGTCATGAATAAAACCAATCTAAATTGATTCACTAATCAGGGATATGGAAACTCATGCAGACAGTAACCTGGTCTTCAACTAACTTTTGTCCAAGGTTATAAGAAAATCCTTCAATGTTGCTCAACTCGGAAGTAAAAGCATAGCACATAGACCCAGACAGGTCATCATATCACTGTAATCAGCCCGATCAGGTCCATTATAGAACACAGTGCCTTATTTGACATGCACCTGACCAAACACATGCAGCAATTCTAATGTCCACAAAGGCTCCTTCCAAAAAGAATACAAGCAGTAAACACGATGTCCTATGCTGATCACTTCAAAGCCCTGTAAAGTCCTGTATCTTTACTCGGTATCATACAGACTTCTGAAGGGTGATTTTTACTTGATGTACAAGGCATCCCTGGAACCCTGTTTTGATGAACCCTTTGCACATCTGGAAAACAAATAGCATCAGAACTACTAGAACAAAATATCTAAATTTTGCTTGGGACATAAATAGAACATGTTGGAGAGACAGGTATGTTTCTCAGAGAATTCCAGTTCCCTGGAACAGGCCCCCCCTTTCATGTGAAGCAGAGTTCCTCCCTAACCCTGCTAACAGCAACTTGGACCAGTGGATGGGTAATCCAGAAATTCTCCCCTGGGCTGGCACCTATGTCTCCGATGGACAGAGACAGTCAGTAAATCACCCCCCGATATAAATCCAATGTATGGGTTACATCTGGAATGCACAGCTATGCTTATAATGGTCCTATTAGCCTAGTATACATCTATGGACCTATGATTGTATGTGTTGATTAAATTTCAAATCATTAGCAATAGTTATTCCTAACAATTTAGTTTGTGAGACCATTGTTGAGATATTAGAGGATATAATGGAGATGAGTGCAGTATTATGATTTGTATAAACAGAGTGCAATGTACACTTGCATATCTCCTAATTACCTGTAACAGCAGATGCTCAAACTCCTTACTGTATCAATGGCATTTTGATGCATCTGCCATGGTAACCCAGTATTGGCCAGTTTTCAAAAGCTCAGGCTCACTTTCCTCTGTCTCTTCATTTGGTAGATGACTGGCTGGAAATATCCTGATAGGGAACCCTTCAACTATCATAGAAAGTGAACATTCAGGATTTGTTGTTTCCACAAAGGAGGACAGGAAAGCACCTAAAGTCAGAAACATCTAGCAAGAGTAAATTTGCAGTCAATCACAATACCCTACAAAACTAAATCCAAACAACCAAATCAAAGAGGTTGAAACCCAGCTCACCTAAGCACAACCTGGAGGATGGTGAGTGAGTGCTGCCACTGAGACAGTGAGGAATTCTAACATCTACTGTTACAAGTAAGTCAGACTTACACAACTGAACTATGTTCAGCAGTCCCACTGCCTCAGTGGTACTTTGTGTAGATTCCCAAAGCTTAGCTTGTCTGGGAGGCAGAAGGATAAGGATCCAGAAGCCCCTGGAGAACAGTCCTAGCAAAACCTGCTCTGAAACTTTTAAATTAATGCAGTTTACAGGTTCAAAGGTTAATACTAGGCTAACTTCCCTGAAATTCCATTTTAAGCCTAGCCAATGACTAGGGGGTCAGAATCAAACCCTGTACCTTGTGTCTATAAGGCAAAGACTTTACCATTATGTTAAACCCACCCCAGTTTGTAGTGCTTTGTCAAGGAATGAATAGAAGACCAGGTTGCTGCCTCTAGATTGCTGCTGGAGACCACCCCTTTCCAATATGCCATCAAAGAGGATAAGCCGAGTGAGCTTCTAACCTTGTCTGGAAGAGATTTACTATGGTAGCAGTAACAGCAAATAGGACAACCATAATGCAGTAGTTTGCATAGACATTGGTTGCCCTTTCGTAACCCCAATACAGGAGACAAACAGCTGTTCAGCATTCCTAGAGTGTTTTTTTTTTCCTGTCAAACTAGTACCTAAGTTGCCTATGTACTTCAATGTATGTTAAATCTTTTCTCCCTTGTTTTTGTTGGATCAAATAGAACACTGGGAGGTTGATGGCTTGATTCACAGTAAATTCAAAAATAACTTTAGGCATGAATGATAAATTAGTGTATAACACAACCCTGTCCTTGTGAAAACTCAGAAGGGGTTGACACACCATGACAGTCTGCAGCTCAAACTCACCTTGCAGATGTCAGAGTAATAAGTAAAACAGAACAGACTTCCAAGTGGAAGAAACATAAATCAGCCCAATAGGCACTTTCAGAAGGAACCAAGTTCATTTTTTTCAAGAAGAAAGCAGATATCCCAGGAAATAGGAATTTGCACTTGAGGAGGATCTCACGTGCAACACTCCATCCATAAACTGTTTGTCCACAAAGAGAGATGGAAGAGGGGATCCATGAGCAGATAGGCATGCTGAGATGGCCGCAAGATGCACTTTAACAGAAGCATATGACAAACCATCTCTAAGTAGTTCACACAAATATTTCAAAACCAGAGTGGTTGAAACCATTTCAGGACCTCTGTCATTGGCTAGACACCACCTTGAAGACCTCCTCCACTTGTAAACACAAGATCTTCTAGGTGCAGGTTTTCCTGCCTCCTTAAACACCTGCTGCAAATCCTCATGTAACAACTGCCTAAAATCAAATCAAAAATCATTCAGGCTTGTCAGCTTATTTTGAATTTCTGAACTTTTACAAAGGTGTTTGGAAAGGACAAATCTAGGATGGGTCTCCAGAAGTTCTCCTTTTTTGGTACCAAAAAGGTTTCTGAGTAAAATTCTTTGCTTTTGTGTACAGCAGACTGGTTCTATGACTTCCTGCTCCCACCATGTGATGGAGCATTGGAGGAAACAACTCTGGTTGCTTTGGTGGGTTTAGGCATTTTCCCTGAAAGGGGAGGATTCTCTAGCTACTCCCAAGTGTATCCTCTCCAAACTCTTCTTAGAACCCATTTGTCTGACACTATTTGCAGCCAGGCTGCAGGGTTGCGAGAAAGCCTGGGGAAGAGAAAGGACAGGGAGGAAGGGGTGCTCTGTGACTTGGCTTAATCATTCCTTTGTAGAGGGTTGATCCTTTTTTGGAAAGGAACCCCTCTTGTCTGGTTTCAAAGAATTACTCTCCTGCCATTTCCTTTTGGATTTCTGATTTGTTTGGCTAGGATTTTTTTTTCTGTTTGTTCTGCCCTTAGAAGGAAGATGCCTTGTTTGGGGAGAACATGGGTACATGAAACATCTTGGATATCCCATGAATTAATTTGCCTCTATCATCCCATTGTTTAAGAATCTATGTAAAGAGGGCCCAAGTGCCAATACAGAACTTAAAGGTGTATTCAGAATTTCGGCTTCTAAATCAGACAAGTTCTGATTATGTAACCAAGCATACCAAGTGAATACAACAGAAGCAACAGCATTTCTTGAGACTGTATCTGCACATTCAAACATACCTCTCAAAAGTATGTTTCAAAACCTAAGGCAAATCAGACAAATTCATTCTTAAGACTTTTGCTCTGCAGACAAGGATGCAGCAAAATTATCCAAACTATATACACAATAAAATAAATTTCTACAAATAGCCTTGATAATTCTACATTCTAAAGGCTAGAGTACCTAGAACGAGACAGATCTTCTAGGCAGAAAAAGGATATTTTCCCTCTTATCAGGGGGCACTGGATTAGATGAAGCAAAGGACTTTTTATTTGCAGTCAAATCAGAAAAGAAACTAGTGTAATCCGAGGAGATCCTCTATTTTCTCTTGCCCTTTTTAGGGACTGCTGAAATACATCCTGGTGTCCTGCATGCAGCTTTATAAACCTCTTCCAAGGCACTAGAGAAGGGGATACCCACCTAACTCTGGGGTAGTTCCTGAATGCTTCCAAGCAAACAAATCACTAAATTTAGCAATCATTATCCGAGGAAAAGTGAATACTTGCTTGGACTTTAACTCAGATTCAAAAGAATCAGAGTGACAGGATTCAGTGTCAACAAGGAAATCACCATTGCCCTCATCAGATTCCTCATCATTCTCAGAAATAAAAATAAGTTATGTTCTTACCATAACATTCCATTTGTGTTGTCCATTTTCATTCTTCCTCAACCTATGGGTTTGGATCCAACTTGGCCGTTGTAAAAACTAGTGGTAACCAGAAAACTCAAGCTACTCCCTTACCCATAATGCACCAACCCCAATTATCTCAGATCTTGTTTGCCAAGAGCAGCAAAAAGACATACTGCAGTTACAGAGAGAGGACATACTACATGGAACTATGTACCAAGGAAGCGGCATACTTATACACTTGCTCTTCCAGAAGCTGAAGGGCAGGGGGTTGGTGGGAGGGGAGCTGAGGAAGAATAAAATGGACAACACAGATGGAACATTATGGTAAGTACATAACTTCTTTACCTGATGTGAATTTTCATTCTCTTCTCAACCTATGGGACAGAGTCCCCAGCTACCAAATTCCCTGGGTGGACTCAAGGAAGGATATTCCTGAGCACCATTGAGCCAAATGATGCTCTGCCACTGGAGCCCATATCCAATTTGTAATGTGTAACAAATGTATGGAGAGTAGGCCAAATTGCTGCTGCACAAATGTTGTCCATGGAGGCTTTAGACTGGAAGACTGATAAAGTACCCACGGCTCTAATGGAATGAGCTCATAATGGTATTGATAAGGGAATGTCCAATTTGTTGTATATATAAGAAATACAATTGGTAAGCCATCTGGCTAGAGTAATTTTGGTAACAGGTTTTCCTAGTTTCATAGCAGAAAAATAGACAATTAACATAACTGGTCAGACTTCCTGAAATGTTCTGTTCTGTGTAAGCAAAAACATAATTGCCTGTGAACATCCACTAAATGTAATACATATTCACCTTTGTTAGAAAATCTGGGGAAGAATACCACCAAATTAATGGAGTTATTTATATTGGCTCTGAAACCACTTTAGGGAGAAAGTAAGCATTAGTTTGTAAAGTCACCCTGTCTTTCTGAAAGAAAAAGTAAGGTAGCTTCAAATATAATGCCTGAATCTCCTAAATTTTTCTGGTAGAAATAATGGCTACTAGAGAAATTGTTTTCCAAGAAAGGTATTTGAGGTCACATTTAGCTGCAGGTTCAAACAGGGGTTGAGTAAGTTGCTGCGGCAGCAGGCTGAGGTCCCATGGGGAAGTAGGGTCCCTAAATGGGGCCGTGAGAAAAAGAGTACTTCACAAGAAGGTTTTGCATAGTCTATGGAAGGCAACAAAAACACCATCAAATCCTAAGTGAACATTTTATATTGTTGTTAGCTGTTCCTTCACCGTGGAGGAGCTAGCTCCTTCTTTAAAAAGTAAAGTAAAAATTCAAGAATACTATGTAAAGGAGCTGAAAAAGGATCAACATTCTTTTGGCAGACCCAGTAAGCAAATCTTCTCCATTCACTGGAGTATAGTTTATGTGTAGATGGTTTATGAGAAGATAAGAGTATTTGACGGACTAGTGAGGACAGCATAGGTTGTCTGGCTATTAATGGAACTGGAGACACTAGGCAGTCAGCTTGAGGTTCGATATGTATAGATGAAGCATGCCTGTCGGGTGAGACAGGAATTCTGAAGTCAGATCCAGAGTCTAAGGTGGGTGGAGTAAGTGAGGCCAAGGAAGGGGAACCAAATCAGTCAAGGCCAAAAATGTGCAAGGAGGATAATTTTGCTCTTCAACATGGCAGCTTTCTGTAGGAATTTAAAAATTACAGGGATTGGTGGGTAGGCATAAAGCAGACCGGTGGGCCAAACATGACAAAGCATCTCTTGATGATTACCCTTATGGTGGGTTCAGGGCAAAGTAGCTGCTGCATTTGTTGTTTATGGCAGAAGCAAAAAGATTGCTGGCTGGCCTCACTGGTGAAAAAAAAAAACATCTCTGCCACACTCTTGTTGAGAGACCATTAATGAAGAGAAAGAATGCACCCGCTCAGCTTGGCTTCTATCCCACTGAACTTCCCTGGAGTGTGCATTGCGATGAGAAAGCAGTTGGAAGACATTACCCACTGCCACACTCAGGGTTCTTCTTGACACAGGGGGTCTAAGATTTTGTCCCTCCTTGTTTGCGGATGTAACAAACTACTGACATTTTGTCAGTTTGAACTGCAATCGTCCCCAAGAGAACAGCTGCTTGAAAAGCCTGCAATGCTAACACTGCTCTCATCTCTAAGACACTGATATGCAAATTGGCCTCTTCAGTGGACCAAGTCCCTTGGAGTGCCTTCCCCAGGTAATGACCCCCCACCCTAACTGGGAAGCATCCATGGTCACTGTGGCCTTGTGCTGAGGGGGAATGAACAGGCAGCCTTTGTGGAACCTGTCCTGATTGAATTCATCACCTAAGATCTCTCTTACAAATTTGAGTGATGCGTATCAGGATTGACATAGGTTGATAAAGTATTGACCATTGTGTGGCTAGTATTCAGTGTAGACTCCTCTTGTAAAACCTGGCTAATGGCACTAGAGTTATCACTACTGCTATTGATTCTAGAGCCTCAAGAACCAAATGGGCAGAAATTTTTGTACTGCAGATTATCTTCCTGATCTGTACTCTTAAGGTCTGACCTCAGAGGGGGCAATAACATCACTGATTTTGTGTTGAACAGTGATTCTATAAACTCCAAATTTTGAGTAGTTTCCCAAAGAGACTTTTTATAGTTTACAGTTATTCCTCAGATAACAGCATGTCTGGAGAACCTGATCTCTTGCCTCTATTACTAGATGCCTGGTTGCGGCAGTAATGAGCCAGTCATCTAAATATGGAAACACCTGGAATCATTGCAGTCTCAAGTGAGCTGATATTACTGCATTTGATGAACACCCTGGGGGCTGTGGTGAGACCAAAGAGCAGAACTCTGAATTGGTAATGATTGGCTCCTAGCCAGAAGCGTAAGTGCCTTCTGGACCACCTGTTCATCTTTATGTGATGGATCTTCAGGATGCATACTAAAGAGCACATTCAATCATCCTTTCCCAGAAATGGGAGAATGAACTGAACTATGACCATCCGAAACTTGGTGCATTGAACTGATTTGTTCACATTGCTGAGATCCATGATTGGTCTCCAGTCCCACGTTTTCTTTGGTACTAAAAACAATCTTGAGTAAGTTCTGGATTCTATCTGGCCTGGTGAGACCTCTTTGATTATTTTTCCTAGCAGCTTTTGTATTTTAAGTGCTGCTTGTTCCCTCTGACTGGGTGGAACATCAGAGAATTTCCTTGAGCTTGAAGGTGAGAGAGAAAAGGGTATTATATAGCCTATGAAAATGATCCTCTGCACCCATGTATCAGTTATCTTTAGCCAGACTCTCTGGTGCAGGGATAAATGACCACTGACTGCCTTCAGAGGGAAACAATCAGGCCTCATTTCAGGATCACTAAAGGGTCCATTGGAAAAAGAATCTCTGGACCCTTTGTTCTGCAGGCCACCTCTGCCATGAGGGCGGCATCTACTATTGGAGTTCCCAAGCCCTACCACTGGAAGAACCTCCTCCATGTGTGTGCCCTGGAAACGACCCTGGGACTTTTTGAACCACATTTTTCCAGCATCTCATTGATTCCTGGAAGAGGATCTTTGAGGCAAGGAAAAACATACAACCATGGCAGACAGAGTCTTTCCATCCTTTTCACACCTGGATAAAGTGTCCTCAACTTTGTGGCCAAACAAGGACATTCTGTCAAAAGGGGCATTGACAAATGAAGAACTGAAGGGCTCTGCAAAATCACATAAGTGCATCCAGGCATGCCTCCTTATGGAAACACTGGAACCCGCTGCCCTTGAGGTACTTTTAGCCACATGTGAAACTAACCTCATGGAAAAATTGGAAAAACTGATTGCAGGGTAGCCAACTGAGAAGTGCCAGATGGCGGTCACTCATAAGAAACAGCTCCTGAAAGGGTATCAGAGAGTTCCTCAATCAGGGTTCTCTGTAACGTGGTGAAATGTGCCAAACAGTTCAGTGACCTCAAAGCGAAGGTAACTGAAGCATAAACATTTCCCAAATCTGTCCATCGTTCGAGACTTCTTGTTTGGCAGATGGACAGTGGAACTCTCTTTGAATAGTTCCTTCTTAGTGGCCACCACCACGACCATGGCATCAACAGCACACCTTTTGTCCAATATCATCTATCTTCTGGTGTTGTCAAAATTTTGTTTGGCCTCGGGGTGGCTGAATGGTGTCTGGGTTCTTCCATGCTTGCCAAGGCACCAAATCTATGAGGTCATGGGTGGGAGAAGTCACCCAGAAGGTAGACAAACCGGTACCGAACACCTCCAGGAATACAGACTCCTCAGACTAAGGGTTGCTGGGCTTCCAGCTACCTGTTTCAGGATTTCAAGGATGTCTCCAACCTGGACATCTTAAGGAGATATCTATGGGGACCCTTAAACTTCATCAAAGTCTGTATCTGTGCCTGACTCCTCAGGGGAGTAAGTGTTTCCTCTTGCATGTTCTCTTCTTAGGAACCTCCTCAGAGGGATGCTCTAGGGAGGTACCAGCTGTCCCTGTGGAGAGGATAGATGAGACTCCAATGAAGAGATAACAAGCCTGCAGACAGAGGGGAAGGGAACAGTCTGTCATGGAAGCTGGCAAGGGTGTCTCCATGACCTCAAAGACCGTAGTCCCTCCCTGCTCTGAGAAGTCCCCCAAGACTGGTCAGAGACGAACCAACCCATGCTGAGGCCCCGAGGTATACAGACGGCTCCAAAAATGTCAGAGTCAACGGAGACACCCCAGACCTGAAGAAACCAAATAGCTCAGGGCGATCTTCAGATCCGAGAACAGATAAATTCTCAGATCCAATGTACACAGACCTGGGCAACTTGGATCTGAAAACTACAAAACCGAGCAGGGAGTCAGAGGAGGAACTTAAAAGGGTGGGGTAGTGGAAGGTCAGATCTCCTGACCAAGGGGTGTAGGAGTCAACAGGACACAACATACTCTGCGGCAAAATAGTTTTTCTCACTAACCTGTCCAAGTCTTCTTCAGTAAGGCTCCTGGAAGAGCAAGTGGACACAATAAATGGAGATTTTGGTCTCTCTAAAAATGGAAAAAGGACCCTAGAGGGGACTGGGTACTCCGATGGAGAGTATCTGATTCTCGGGAGAATGGAAATGCCAGGTGTGAAATCCAAAGTCTTCTGTTTCGGATCCAAAATACTCTGGTGTGAAGTTTCTTTAATCATTTTTCGTTTCAGATCTGATGGCGGGGTTGGATCAGAGAGGTCTTTCTTTAACCATTTCGGATCCGAGATTGAGGTCTGATCAGAGGAACTAATTTTACTTTCTTTTTAAGATCCGAGGAAGTTGTCTGATCTGATAAAGGTCTCTTCTTTGACTTGTCGGAATGTTTTGATGAAGCTGAAGAAGTACTTGGTAAGGAGGAAGCTCCAGATAATGCCTAACTAAAAGAAGAAGGAAGTAATGCCTTTAAAATAAGTTTATTTTTACATTCAACCAGAGCTCTCACGTTGAAAGCATGACAAGAGTGCAAGTGGAGAGAACGCAAACAGTACACACACAAAAAGTGTGCGGGCATCCAAAAATGGAATTTTGTGCCACACTTCACACATTGTTTTAAACGCAGCCAGGCTTTTATCTTTGTCAGCCATAGTTCAAAGCTATATCGAAAGATATAGTACAAACAGGAGAAACAGCACTCTACCAAAAAACTAAAAAACAAACTTTGTTTTTGAGACTTAGAAATTTTTTGAAGAAAAGGTATAATGAAATGAAAAAAAACACACACAGCTACTTGAGAAAAACTGGCACCACATCTTTCGCTTTCAAGTGGCAAACGAGATCTGAGGTAATTGGGGGTGGTGCATTATGGGTAAGGGAGTAGCTCAAGAGTTTTCTGGTTGCCATGAGTTTTGCAACTGCCAAATTGGATCCCAGGATGGGATCCCAAACCATAGGTTGAGGATAGAATGAAAACTGACAATATCAGATCAGAAAGTTCTCTAGCCAAACTACCCCAACAGCTACTGATGGGAACACAACCACCAGAATTATCTGCCTGCAGAACACTGTTAGCCAAGGAAACCACATTAGCCTTATAAACAGCTATAATCTGGTTATCAGATCTATGATGAAGCTTTGTTTTTTTTTTCTTATGAATTTCATTACTAGATAAAATATCTGGGGACAGAGTATTACATCAGGCAAGAGGTCTCTTAACCCAGACTACCCCTGCTATTGAAGGACTTGGTTCTCCCATACCGGAGGCAGAAATGGAACAACCCCAGAGGATGCATCTAACCCCTGTTCTATAGTGGCCAGCAAAGCTACACTACAGGGAGATGGAGCAAAAGGTAAGTGGTCTGCGGACTGAGCAATGACCCTGACAGAATCACCAAATGTAGGTTGTGACATTTTCTTTTTCATTTTAGGTGCAATTGAATTTGATTGGGGGGGGTATCAGAGTTCTAATCCATTAAGTCAGGGAAGAGAAGGCAAAAATATATTCTTTACAATAGGAATCCCCTGCCTAAGGCAGCCCAATGTCCAGCCAGTTTACCAAAGCCTTTAGGCTGTAATGGGTATACCGTATGTCACATATATGCTCCCCAGTACATGGCATAGGGCATAAAGGTGATGCCTAGACATACCATCATCAGAACTGAAAACGCCCCAGTAGGAATGACAGTCTAAAGATACTAGTAGGTAACGAGTACGTCCAGAATGAAAAAGATCGGGGGGGGGGGGGTTGAATACTGCAACAGTCTACTGGTATATTAAGATTTTTACACAACTATACTATTTTCTTCCATATCACTGTTGTAGTTTTATTTACAATAGGGAGAGTGCAAAAGCTCAGGAAGAAGAGTGGGTATAGGAAGGAAGGCCCAGCACAACCCTTAAGAAAGCCACGAAGAATGGCCCTGGCAAAACCAGACCTAGCCCTAGAAATCACATCCAACTTAAAGTGCTTGGTAAAAGTATGCACAGAAGGCCAGGTAGCTACCTCAAGAATAGAATTAGTATCAAAACCCTTGAAAAATCACTAGAAGAGGCTACAGCACTAGTAGAATGAGCCTTAAAATAAGAAAGAAAGCTCTTCCATGAAAGAAGCAACAGAAAGAGATTGTTTTAGATATCAGAGAAGAAAAACTTTGGATGAAAGGAAACAAAAAGCTGTTTTTTGTTTTGTCTAAATAATATCGAATTGTCTATGCAAATCCAAGGTGTGAAGAACCTTCTCACTAGCAGACTGAGAAGGGAAAAACATGGGCAAATGAATAGACTGATTAACAGACAACTCATTAATCACACTAGGCATAAAAGAAGTACTTAGTACGAAGAGACATCCCGTCCTTATGAAAAAACAAAAAAGGAGGGACAGCGATAAGGGCTTGCAACTCAGACATCAGTCTGTCAGAAATAAGAGCCAAAAGAACAGTCTTCCAAGAACAATGATGTAAGGAAGCTGAAGAACCAGGCTCAAAAGGAGCCCAAGTCAACTTTTCCAAAACAAAATTAAGGTCTCAGAAAGGAGCAACAGGCTTCCTGGGAGGTCTAATGTGAAGAACGCCTTTAAGAAACTGTTTGGCCTCAAATCTAGAGGTCAAAGGGGGAGTCAAAGGCAGACAAGCAGAAAGAGCTGACAGGTGGGCTTTAACAGAAGAGTATGCCAACCCAGCATTGGGAAAGTCACACAAATTAGACCGAACCAAAGGAACATCCACAGTAAGTGGATCCAGGTTATGAGAAAAACACCAGACAGAAAATCTCTTCCATTTGGGACAAATAAAGATTTTCTAGTAGTGGGTTTCCTGGCCTCCTGCAGGACCAAGAGCACATCCTCAGAAAAAAGGTGTCTGAAGAGAATCAAAACTCTATCACCCACAATGTCAGTTGAAGAGTGGACAGGTGAGGATGGAGGGAAGACTCCTTGTCTTGTGTGAGTAGGTCCACCCTGTGAGGTAACTTGAGATGATTGCCCTTGGCTTGGCTAAATGCAGAAGAGGGCCCAATGCTGTCTGGGCCAAAAAGGAATCACCAGCAAGATTTTGGAAGCAGAACAGAACAGAACCTTCAGAATGAGAAGGGGAGGGAAGGCATAAAGAAAAAAGAAGTTATGTACTCACCAAAATGTTCCATGTTTGTTGTCCGTCTCGCCCTTCATTCTTACTGGATGGGTTCTGAGTCGATCCTCGGCTCTTACTCGGCTGAATACATTAGCTTGACGTCTCTAACTTGGCTCGTAGAAGAACAGGTATCCCATCATGCAGTGATGCAATTCCCCAGATCTTGTTTGCTGCCTACTATAACAAAGACTAAAATAATCATATGACATCAGGTCAATGAAAAACAGAGTCAAAGGAGCTCATTTATAAAAGAGGAAACATCTCTCCACCAGGTCCTCTAGAAGTCCTTGGATGGGGGAAGGTGGGAGGGTCGTAAGAATGAAGGGCGAGATGGAAAACAAACATGAAATGTTATGGCGAGTACATAACTTCTTTATGTTATGTTGTCCTATCTCGCCTTCATTTTTACTGGATGGGACAGCGTCCCTAGCACCTTTTCCCTGGGTGGCACACGGGACTACACGTTTGAGCACAGTGGAACCAAAGGAAGCCCTGTCCCTGGAAGTTAAATCAACTATGTAATGAGTAATAAACGTATGAGGATTTGCCCACATAACAGCAGCACATATAGTGTCCGTTGACATTCTGACCTGGAAAGCAGGGGATGTTGCTAATGCTCTGGTTGAGTGACCTACTCTGAACGGCAAATTTCTATTATTGGAGGTGTATACAAAAGTGATACAATCTGAAAGCCAATTCTGAAAGTGTGACTTTAGAAACTGGCATGCCTTATTTTGCTTCACAGAAAGAGATGAACAATTGGTCTGATTTCCTGAAATCTTTAGTTCTATGCAGACAGAATCTGAGCTGTCTATGCACATCCAAATGGTGGAGTTTATACTCTGCCTTGTTGCTATGACTGGGAAAAAACACTGTAAGCTCAACAGAATGGTTTAGATTGGATTGAGAACAAACCTTAGGTACAAAGGACGGATTAGTTCGTAGCGATACATTATCCTTATAGAAAATCAAATATGGTGGTTTGATTGATAGTGCTTGCAACTCTGAGACTCTTCTTGCAGATATTACGGCTACTAGAAGGATGGTCTTAAAAGAAAGAAATTTGAGGTCACAAGATGAGGAGGGCTCAAATGTCTGCAATATTAGATGAGCCAGGTCAAAATTTAAATCCCAAGGAGAGCGGTTCTTTTAAAGGAGGTCTCAATAAAGAAGTGCCTTTTAAAAATGCTTTACACAATCTGTGTGACATTAGGTTAAGAGTATATTCACCAACATGGAAATTCAAGATTGCCGCCAGTTGGACTCTAATTTTAGCTGCAGCCGAGACTTGCTGGAAGAGTTCTGTAAGAAATTCTAAAATTGAGAAATGTTATCAATGTTTCTGGTTTGTGCCCAGTAGGAGAACCTCTTCCATTTACTAGTATATAATTTTCTGGTAGAGTCTTTATGAGAGGATATCAATATGTGTTTGACAGCTGGAGTGAAGTCTTGAAGCCTGACTAAGTTTGGAAATGGAGTAGCCAAGCTGTCAAATTGAGGGTGTGGAGAGAAGGATGAAGTGTTCCTGACATACGGGTCAGGAAGTCTGGAACTGGGTCCAGAACCCACTGCTTCTCCTGCAGATTAGGCCAGAGGAAGGGGAACCAAATCTGATGAGGATAATATGGGGCAATGAGAATCAGCCTGCTTCCAAAGGAGTTTGCTTTCTGGATGACTTTGGGTATGAGGGGAAAGGTATGAAGAAGTCCCGAGGGCCAATCGTGAACAAGTGCGTCTCTCGGTGCTTCCCCTGTGGGGGGGGGGATTAGGGCAAAGTAGCTGCTGCATTTAGTATTCGTAGGAGTGGTAAAAAGATCACAGCAAGGCTGGCCCCATTTCTGGAAAATCTCCTCCGCTATGTTCTGGTTTAAGACATCACTTGTGAGGCATTAATATTGCCCTGCTGAGCTTGTCCGCTATCACTCTGGATTTCCCCGGGATGTGCATTGATACTAGAAAGCATTGGGAAGAAATTGCCCATTGCCAAATTCTCAGAGCCTTTTGACAAAGTGGGTATGATCTGATTCCTAGTTGTTTGTTTATGTACCGTACCACAGACCTATTGTCTGACTGGATTGCAATTGTCCCTAGTGGAAGAGAGTCGTGAAGTGCCTGCAATGCTAGAAATACTGCTCTCATCTCTAGAACACTGATGTGCAAATGGGCCTCATGTTCTTGCCATCTGCCTTGGACTGTCCTTCCCAGATAATGCCCCCCACCCGATCTGGGAAGCATTTGTGGTCACTGTAGCAACAGGTTGTTGTGGTATAAAAGGTCTTCCGATGGCCACATGATCGGACTGAGTCCAACACCGGCGATCTCTCTTGCATGACTCTGTTATTCTGATCAGATGAGACATAGGAAGTTCTTGTAGTGACCACTGAGAAAACAGGAGCCACTGAAGGATTCTCATATGATCCTGACCGGAGGAACTAGAGTTATGGGTAAAGCCATGGTTCCTAGAAGTTTCAGAACTACCTTTGCTTTTACCTTGTCCTTCAGAAGAAGCTGGAATATTTGCTGTCTGAGGGCAGAATTCTGTCGGGTGAAAGTGCCATCACAGAAACAGTGTCTAGGTCTGCGTCTATGAAAGTAATATGGTGACACGGCAACAAGGCAGATTTTTGCAAATTGACTGTTATGCCTAGCTGAGCACAAATTTCCAGTGTCGCATCCCTGGCTTGTTGAAGTAGATGCTTGGTGGTGGCAGTTAGGAGCCAGTTGTCCATATACAGAAACACTTGGAATCCAAGACATCTCAAGTGAGCCGTTACTACTGCCATGCATTTGGTGAACACTCTGGGGGCTGTAGTGAGAGCAAAGGGGAGAGCTCGGAACTGATAATGACTGGCTCGCAGCCGGAAGCATAAAGGACCCCCTGATGCTCTATCCATTTTTATGTGGTAGTACGCATCTTGGAGGTCTATTGAGCACATCCAATCATCTTTGCCTAAAAAGGGAAGTATTGACTACAGTGTCTCCAATCGGAGCTTGGACTTTTTGACAGATTCGTTCAGTTTGCTGAGATCCAGTATGGGTCTCCAGGCCCCTGTTCTTTTTGGCACTAAAAAGAATCTTGAGTAAGTTCCGAATCCTATTTGGTCTGCAGGGACTTTTTGGATGACTTTTGTCTAGTAACTTTTGAATTTATACAGTTGCTTGCTCCCTTAGACTGGGTGGAACATCTGGGATTGTTCTGATATGTGGCAGAGGATGGCAAAAGGGAATGGAATAGCCTCTGGATATTATGCTTTGTACCTACTTGTCTTTTGTGATATTTTGCAAGGCTTCTGGGTACAAAGATATAAACGCCCCCCGACTGCCTCCAGAGTAGAGCAGATGGGCCTCCTTTAAGGAGCACTGGTAGGGACGTCCGCAAAAGGAATCACAGTCACCCTAGTTTTCTGGACACCCTTTGCCTCTAGGACAACATCTACCATTGTTGCCCCCACCTCTGCCCCTGGATAAGGATTCACCTCATGCATCCTGGAAAGCACCCTGGGATCTTTTGAACCACATTTTCCCACTCTTCTGACCTTTAGCGTAAGGTCTTGAAGTTACGGAAAAACGTACTCCAGCGGCAGAGATAGTCTTCCCTTCCTGCACGCATCTGGTGAGTGTCTCTTTAACTTTAGGTCCAAAAAGTGAGGAACCATCTAAAGGGGCGTTGGTAAAGCTAGACTTGAAAGGTTCTGCAAAATTACACAAGCACATCCAGGAGCTTCTCCTCAGGGAAACTCCTGAACCCGCTGCCCTACTCGCTTCATCCGCTGCATATGAGATCAGTCTCATGGAGGAGTTGACAATGGAATTTAAGGTGGATAACTGGGAGGTGAACTTCTCTGGCACCCCCGCAGCTAAAGAACCTTGTATCATATCTCCTAACTCCTTCAGGAGATCTCTTTGTAGCCTTGTAAAGTGTGTAAGGTTATTCAGCGATCTGAGTGTAAAAGTCATTGACAAAGAGATATGCTTCCTGTATCTGTCCATCGTTCAAGAATCTTTGTTTGGAGGATGGACAGATGACAATGTCTCAGAAAGTTCCTTCTTGGTGGCTGCTGCCACCACCATAGCATCTACAGGCACACCTTTGGTAAGAAATTCTTTTCCAGTGGGGGCTGACAAAAACTTGTTTGGCCTCAGACGGAGACACCCAGGAGGCTGAAGGTTGAGATCCAAAAGCCTTCAGGTACACATACTCCTCATCAGAAGGGGTGACGTTCCAGCCACCTCTCGGTTTTAGGATCTCAAAGATATCTGCAAAGGAGACATCTTCAGAGGATGACCGTGGGGACCTTTCTGACTCCTTGAGGCCAGTGTCTGAGGTGATGGACTCGTCAGGGGAGTCTATATGCTTTTTCTTGCATGTTCTCTTCTGAGAGGGCTCCTCAGAAAGGTATTTTGGGGAGGTCTCGGAAGAGTGGGGTTCACCCAATGGGGGTTCCTGAAGCTCTGCTGTCCGGTGGATGGGGTGGTGTCGAGACAGTAGCTTTAGGGGGATGAATACTAGTACCCTTGTGTAAAGCTGTAGGAGGGGACAGCACACTCCTCATCAGCTCAAAAGCAGAACTCACCAGCTCCAAGGACACCCCTGGTTCGGAGGAAACAGAGAAAACCCCGGCTCCAGGGAGAAGGAGCCGAACTCAACCGAGCCGAAGCACCGAGGGGTAGACTTGGAACCAAAGAAGCTCGGGTCCAAGCATCCTCCCCGGGGCCAACTGGAGAACTTCGGCTCCTAGACACCCCAGATGGCACAGATAGAGTGTTGGAGCAGAGATCAGTTCTGGAATCACTGAAGGGTTGATAGCAAGTGGTACTAGGCACTCTGGCTCCGAAGATCCAGCTTGGCTCGGAGGAGGAACAACAGTGGATGTCTGAGCCGAGAACAATTTTGCCAGCGCCGGCGACTTCAATACTCTGCGCACCACCCTCTCCACATCATCATCAGACAGGCTCCTAGAAGACCTGGAGGATAGGGTTGGTGAACGAGATCTCTCCAGAATGGAAGATCTCAAAGTAGGGGAGACCAGTCGAAGTTCAATGGAACAGCTCAGAGTCCCAGTTTCTTTCGATTCTGAAGATCTTGGGAGCCGAAGAACTAGGTTTATCAATAATAATTATCTCCATCGGTTCCGAAGGCTGTGGAGCCGAGGAGGTCGATGCCTGTGAAATTTTTGTCAATTTTTCAGGAGGCTCAGACCGAGCCAAAGAGATAGGAGATGGCCTTTTAGTTGGTTTGCCCTTTTTAAAGAAGAGGACTTACTGGACGAAGACGAAGAAGCACTCTGCAGAGCTTCCTCAAAGGTCACTTTCAAGAATCCTTTAACAATCAGTTTATTTTTCCTCTCCTGCAAAACACGGATGCTAAAGAGTGGCAGAATGTGCAAGTTTCCTGAAGATGGATTGCAACTAAACAGTAAACACAAATGCTATGTCCATCAGTAATGGACATTTTTGTGAGCACTTTTGGCACTTCTTAAAGCCTGAAGGCTTATGTTCTTTCTCCCTAGTTTCCTTCGTCATGTTAGGGATAAAGAAAGCCTACAACAACTATATAAACTGAATAAAGGCCATACAGAAACACACGTCCAGAAAAATTATTAACACACTATAATTTACACAGACAGCACATCTAGTGAAGCTAAATGGGAAGGAGAATAGCTTTGCTCTCTAACTAAAATGAGCACTAGGGCCTCTAATTTAAATGGACCTAGTAAGCTACCAGAAAAGGACACACAGAAAAACACTACTACTAGCCCTCTTACTCAAACGGGTAGTTAGCTCTCTAACTTAAATGAGCTAATAAACTAACTATTAAAGTAATACACACACAATCTAAGTAAAAATTTAAGTACACCACTACAGCAAAAGGCGACAGGATACACAATACAAGCCTGGCGAAAAAAAACGACAGCCAAGAAGCAGCACACAATAGCGATAAAATAGCTACCTAAGCTACGAAAAGGCACAGCACTTACAAAACTAAGTAATTCTAAGTTCTAAATATAGAAAAATAGCAAAAAGACAAAACGTAGCCACGATCAAGAAGAGAACATCTGAACTCGTAAAGCGGCAAACGAAATCTGGGGAATTGCACCACTGTATGATGGGATACCTACTCTACCATGAGCCAAATTAGAGACTTCGAGCTAGTGTATTCGGCAGAGTCAGAGCCGAGGATCAGCTCCAAACCCATCCAGTAAGAATGAAGGCGAGATAGGACAACAACATAACAGCATCCCTTTCCAAACAAATAGAGGGCGTCCACCTTCCCAGAGGACATGGGACTCTGGTACAAAACAGAGGAAGTTGTCCATTCAGAGGGAAGGCAAAGAGGTCTATTTGAGGAGTACCCCACATGTGGATAATGTTCAGCAACACATTCCTGTGAAGCATTCAGTTGTGAGTTTGTGTTATGAACCTGCTCAGAGAATCTGCCACTATATTCTGATTTGAGGGAACATAAAACTACCAGAAGGATTGGTTGACACTCTGTAGCTAGATCCCAAACCTGAAGAGGTAGTCTGCACAGGAGATGAGACCTTGTCCCCCCTTTCTTGTTGATATACCACATCAATGTGGTATTGGTCTCAGAATTCTAATGGACCCTGGAAGGAAAACAGAATGAAAAACTTGAAGAGCCAGAAGAAGGGCTCTCATCTCGTTTACACTGATGTGTTTTTTCTGTTGTCAAAGAAACCAAAGGCCCTGCACTTTCAGAGGACTGAAGGAGGCTCCCCATTCTGTGTCCAAGGCATCTATGAAGAGTTCCTGAGAAGGGACTGGAGGTTGAAAAGGAAGCCCTGGCTTGAAGGACAATTGAAGAATCCACCACTGAAGTTCCAGCTTGAGACATGAAAGAAGAAGGACTAGAAAAACTAAAGAATGAGAATGTTGAAGCCAGACTGACTTTAGAAACCACTGGAGTTCTCTCGTATGAAGCTTGGCCAGAGGAAGCATAGGAATGGTGGAAGCCATGTATACCAGAGTCCTGAGAAACTCTCTGGCTGTAATTGAAGCCAGGGGAAGAAGAGATTGGTGGAAAGCAATCAGAGTTAAAACCTTGGAAGAAGGCAACAATGCTAGCATTGGAACAGTCTGGAGCCTGCACCCTAAAAAAAACATGATCTTGAGGAGTCAGGAATAATTTTTGGAAATTTACAGTAAACTCCAGGCTTCGCAAGAGACAAATAGCAAAGTGTAGATGCTGAAGTAAAATATCTGGAGGAGTAGAGTCCTGAATGAGCTAGTTGTCTAGGTAAGGAAAGATCTGTATTCCACTCAATCTACAAAAAGTAAAGTAATCACAAAAGCAAGGCATTTGGTGAAGACCCTTGGGGCAGCAGAGAAGCCAAAGGGCAAAGCAGAAAACTGAAAATGTCAGAAGGCAACAAAGAGATGTAAAAACTCCACAAAAAGGGGATGACTAGGGATATGTAAATAAGCATCCTTGAGATACAGGGAAAATAGAAAAGCCAGAGGAAGAAGAGAAAAAAAAGGTTTTGAAGAGACAGCATCCAAAAGGAAGGAACCTTCAAAAATATATTTAGCTGAGAGAGATCCAGAATGCGTATCTAGGTGTTTTCTTTTTTTGGGAACCAAGAACATTCTGCAGTAAAACCCCTTCCCCCTCTGAGGAGTTGGCTTCCAACAAACCTTGAAGTACTTCTGGAAAAAAAAGAGTAGCTGTTCCTGAGGAGGCTGACAAATGCCTAAAAAGAGGGAAACAGATTTCCCAACAATATAATACCCCTGGGGAATTATGGAAAGAATCCAAGAATCTTGGGTGATCTTTAACCAAACAGGATGGGACAAGAAAAGGTGGAGAGAGAAATGTGACAGAGAAGAACAGGGCAAGGATAGTCAGACTGCACCTGGTTTACCTGTTAAAGGAGGATACTGAGCTGAAGGGGTTTGGGTTGCCTTAGCCTTTTTTACCTTTGGGGAAGACGGCAAGACGGTCTATGGACAGAAGCAGACTTGTTAGGGTAATTACTTTGACATTTGTGAACAGGTGAAACAAATATGTTTCAGAGCCTGTAATGCTTAACCCTTCTCCTGGATGGACTTGAACAACTCAGCAGCAGCACCAGCACCAAAGAGATGTTTATTATTCAGAGGAACATCCATCAACTATGCCTTCATATCATCAGGCAAAGATTGAAGCTGAAGCCAGGAATATCTCCTCAATACAGAACCAAAGGCAGTAGCCCAATACAAGGTATGAGCTGCATCATAGCTGCATTTAATGAAATGGCAGCAACCTGAGAAAACGTCCCTAATAAAGAAAGGACTGAGGTCTTCCCCTCAGAGTCAGGAAGATCTGAAATAACCTGACAGGTCTGAAAAAGAAGAGCCAAAATATATCTGGTCATATGAGTCTGAAAGTTCACAGCTCTAAAAGACAGGGTAGCAGAAGTAAGCTTTCTTACCCAACCTCTCCATAGTTCTGCTGTCCTTGTCAGAGGGAAACAACTTTGTAGAAGGCAACAGTTTAGAAGGCTTGTCAGAGTCAACCAACTCCACAAAAGGGTCAGCAGAGGGGCATTTATAAAGAAACTTGCAATCATCAGGCACATTATAAAACCTATCAGTTTATTTGGGGGAGAAGGGTCTGGGAATCAGAGGCCTGAGAAGCAGTGGAAAAGGCATCCAGCAGGGCAGCAAGAAAAGGAGGGACAGCAGACACCCTAAGAGACTTCATTTGTAGAAACGCATAGTACCTCTTCTGAACTTCAGATACCTGAGCACAATCCATTTAAAAAACTCCATCATTCGAGAAATTGTGTTGCCAAAAGAAATTTCCTCAAAAGGAGATTCAGAACTAAGACTCCTCTTCCTCAGAGCCATAATCTAAGGGTGATGGAATCTGGGAAGAATAAGTTAGGGATTTTTCATCAGAATCTACATCTTCAAAGGAATCTTGTTCCCTAGGCCTCTTACAAGGACCAAGGAGGAGCAGCCCCTTGAGGAGGCTTCAGAGCCATAAGGGCATTAAACAGGCCTTCAGTGAAGTTTTGCCATTCACTCTGAGTATCTTTAGCAGCAGGAGAAATATGCTTGTTTTTTTGCTTCTTTAAGGGGACATCAGCCTTAAAGATCTTAGGAGGCCCTGACCCCTGCCTGCCTTCAACAAGAGTAGTTGGTATCATTTCCCTCACCAAAATCTGAGGAACACTCCTAAGCCCTTCAGTAATCATCAGCCACAGTTCCCTATGAACATCCGAAGCACATGTCCGCAAGGCCGGCATGGATCCTGCTTCATGCACATCCATTGAGGCCTCCAAAGCAGTCGTGCCAAAGGAATCTGACTGAGAAACCAGATGGTATCTGGGCTTTCACTAGTCTCAAAAGAGATGTCTGGAGGAGGCAGCACTGCCGAAGAATCCAACAAAGCTATCTTGGTATTCTTCTTTGCAGATGGCTGCCCTCGGGCTAGGAACATCCTTCCATAGTGTCTTCAGCGAACAGCTTAAGACACTGACTTTCCAAATAAATAGCTCAGGAAGACAGTCGACTATGCAATTTCTTAGGAACAAAAGCTTAGTAAACAGCACAAGATGTAAGGTCGTAGGAAGCACCTAAACAAACCAGGGACTCCCCAGACTCTGGAATAGACCCACACCATCAAATCAGTTAACAAAAAAATAGGTACTCTCTACAGAATTAAACCCTTTCTTACCCCAGCAGCTAGAAAAACCATTGCCCAAACCCACCTGATCTCTACTCTTTTCTATGCCTCTGCCATATATACTAACTTATCAAAAAATAACATTACCAAACTCTCTACCTGCTACAACAGTATAACTAGATTCATTACGGCTACACCCTTCAGAACTCACCACTGTCTTAACCTCAGACAACTTGATTGGTTAGAACTTAATAGCCACTTACTCTATCAACAACTAACTATCATTCATAATTCCCTTTACTACCCAGATGCTACCCCTAGCCTTACAAAACTAATTACCCCTTATAAAACCTAGCCACAATCTGCTAACAAACTACTAGTAGCCTCGACTAAATCTTACAATAAAGCTGGTGACTCATTATTTTCAAATTCTGTCGGAAAATCTGGAACCAACTCCCTCAAGAAATAACTAACCTTGACTCCACATCCCTTTTTAAAAAACATATCAAAGAGCACCTAAAAACCCACTGGCTATGTCCCTGTGCTAACCCTGACTGAAAACACTACCCCCTTACTCTTACTTCACTCACCCTCCTGTTTCTTGCCTCTAAATGCCACACTTACTGATACCAGCTACTTCCTTATTTTGAATCCTCTATACATTTTACCTATTCTCTCTTTCATCTTTACTTTAGGCAATTTAGGGGCTTCCTAATCAGCTCTTTTTATTACTCTTACTTTCTTTCCTGCTTACCTGAAATCTCTGTTTTTAACCAGCTGTTTCATTTATAGTTGTTAATTATGATCTTGGGTTGACTAGTCTGTTTCTGTTTTTCTCTTTTACTCTTTTAGTATTACTCATGCTTACCATTGTATCATTATGTACATTTGCTTGCTATTGTCTTTTTTATTGTAAATGTTTGCTTACTGCCTGTATTTTGGATATATGTCCAGCTAGACTAGCCCGGTCAACAAATGTAAAATAAATAAATAAAAATAGACTGTCCATGCATGTCAAGCAGAGCGCCTCTTTGGCCCTCTTCAAAAGGAACCTTGAAGATTGGATGGGAGAAAGGAAATTCACCCCGGGGATCACGTCAGTTGCCCTACTAGACAGGAGTCCAGGGAAGTAAATAGTGTTGTAAGAAATAGCCAGGGAATTGTTATGGCTAGGCTTGTATAAGCTGTAGGGCCGATAGCCTAGTACCAACCTATGAACCTAACACCGCTCGTGACAATCTTTATGAGGAATCTGTCTCCCACATTGGCATTTCCTTTTTCTGGATGACATGAAACCAACAACCAAAACAAACCAAAAAAGCGATAACAAAAACCTCAATGGGGCACTTATCTGAAAGTGACTAGGTAACCAGCAGACAAACGAGCGTCCAGACTGACAACTGAAGATGGGGTTTGGATTGGCGGCAAGTTCAGAGCATGGTATGTCCAGACTTTACCTTTATGCCCTACGCTGTGCATGGGGAGCATGTGTGTGATGTATGCTGTACCCATTACAGCCTAAAGGGTTTGGTATGGGTGGATGTCAGGCTGCCCTAAGCAGGGGTTCCCTATTGTAAAGAATACTGCAACAGTGATATGAAAGGACATCTGACAGTACAGGATAATGAACCACAATAAGCACTATGTTCCCACACAACTAAACTCTGCCAAACAGTGCTATTATTACAAAAAGACAGCCTGAAGTGTGTTCAGAATTCTTCAACAAATGACAGAAGTTAATTTCAAACACAAAATCCAAACAACAAAGTAGCCAATGTGCATCAGTATTAAAAATTAGTTCCACACATGAAGCTATACAATAATGTTACACAAACTATATTTTCCTGTCAGACAGTAAAATCTCCACAGTATTTTCAAATAACTTCATTTACAACAAAATCATAATCTGATGTTAAGAATAAATACAGCAGAACTATACATTTAATATACAATGTATAAATGCTGACAACCTCAAGTTCTGCAATATTTTCCTGCCAAAAGATGAAAATAAAAGCAGAGTAAAATACAGTAAAGACTGGGGCGATTCATTTACAGTTCTCACTGGATGAGACGGCCCCTAGCGCACACACTGCAATTCTGAGAGAGAAATACTGAACATTTCCTCATAAACAGTAAAAACAAACATTTGTCAAAGAGAAAAGTCAAATAATGCTACAAGAACACACACACACACAGTCAGGTCCCGTGCTAGGCAGTAAAATCTAACAGTACAAATGACAGGAGAATAAAAACATTTTTCTGCCTGCTATCTGTCAGTAACATGTCCCTCACTTCCTATTCTAAACGTAGTTACTAAAATAGCAGGATGCAGGTTTTCCTGATTTTCTGATGGATACGAAGTCTGAAACCTAACTGCATGCCATTATTTAGTGTCTTTAATTCTCAGTAATTTGTCTGAAAACCAAAGACTTTATGAGGAACACACCAAACAGGAGGCAAAAATCTGGACATTCTATAAAATTCAGGACAGTTGAGACATATGTTAAGTGAGTATAAAAGGACGTTACACTGCCTTTCTGAAAGTGCTTGCTACGTGCTTTATGGCGTTCGATTCTTGGCTGGAGTGCGGGTAGTGCTTTCTGTGTGGAGTCTGCATGTCCTCCCCGAAGTTGGGTGGGCGTTCAAAAGGCATGCATAAATGGGCGTGCCTTTGTTGAAGGTTGAACGTCGAGCTGGCACCTCGGCGCTCTTCAAAATCTACTGCCAATCATTAGCGGACTGGAGTTCTGCTGTGGCGACCCCTAACCGGGAAAAGCCGAAAGACAACAACAACAAAGTGTAACTTAACCATAATTTGTAGTGCATGGAGCAGACAATTCCATGCAATACACAGAACTGAGCAGTTCACTGAAGCTAACCTAATACTGTGCATTTGCGACATGGATGCCAAGGTTCATCTCTCGAGCTTCACTCTCAAGGTGAAGTTCTTGGCATCAATGTCTCAAACACACAATGTGGTTAGCATCGGCGAACCACTCACAGGTTCTAGGTTAATAGGATGTTACTAGACTACTGACCAGAGAGGGTCTTTACAAGCCTAACTGTAAAATACCAATATAATACTAGATGAGAGATATCGTTTATGCCCAATATTTTTTTTGGCAAGGATTACTCATGTCCGGGAAAGAAGCAGGGGCAATCCCCGGCAGAAGTTTACAGTTGCCCATCCAGTTGTCCAGGTTGCACTTAAACAGGGTCATTGAGGTGCTCTGCTTGACATAGATTGGAAGCCTATGCCAGAGGAGTGGCAACCTCGGAGAGATGTATCTGTCTCTCCAGCAGGATCTATTTATGTCGCAGGCTAGATTGAGGTCCCTGGAACAGGTGACTCTAGTCCCATTTGACTTACAGATGTGCAGCATTTTCATTAGATTTGGGTCAGAGATAGCCCTGTAAGCCAGACACAAAGTCGCCTCTAAGTAGTCTATGCACTACTGGGTACAGTGACAGCGACTTCAAGTCTGTTTGCATAAGACATGTACTGGAGACCCTGAATTTTCTTACTTAGAAATCTCTGAGGTCTCTCAAGTTGCTGCAGGTGTTTGGTACGGTACATGCCAAAGGGAACATTACATTCAATAATAGGCCTGATGAAGGCCGAGTACAGGGAAGTTACAACCTCGTTTGCTCTTGATGCAATGTGTTTGCTAATCAGATGACTGACGCAGAATGCCTTCCTCACACAGTAGATACATGGTGGTCGAAGGTGAGGTCACAGTCAACTTGTGTTTCTAGGTATCACCACAGAACTGGTACTTAGGGTATTACTGTTTATTTTATAATCAGCAAGGACATTGTTTTTACTGAACAGAATGATGCATTTTTTAGCATTTAGTTTAAGATCATGGCTTTGACACCAATCATTTGTCTGTGTAAGCCCCTCTGAAGAATGCTGACATCGCTAGGGGATTCAATGACAGCACCTAATTTGCAGTTATCCGCAAACTTAGTTAGCTTCAGCCCTCTGTTTCTGTTTTGGCCTGGACTTCAGAGAATCATATGGCAAAGAAGGGGCCCAGCACTGACCCTTGTAGGACGCCACTGGTGACACGTCTGCCAGTACAGGTGAAGTATCCCACTTTGATTGAGTGTTGTCGATCTGTGAGCCAGTATGCAACCCACCTGACAAAATAGGAGTTCATATTCAACTGGGTTAGTTTGTCAATGTTGCTCGAATGTGGGATTGTGGCGAAGGCCGTGGCCAAGTCAAGATAGACTGTGTCCACAGCTTTGCCTTCGTCTATGGCTCTGGTCATATTCTTGAAGAAGTCCACTAAGATTAGCAGGCATGACCTACCTTTGACAAAACCAAACTGGGACGGATCTAGGGTTTGGAGATCACCTATATCTTTATTTTGAGATCCATGGCAATTTGTTCCATTGCCTTACACATGAGCCTGGTTAAACTTATGAGTCTATAGTTACCCAGGTCTGTTGCTGACCCGCCCTTCTGTAGGAGGATAACAGTTGCCGTTTTCAATTCAGTGCAGACAAAGCCAGTACTCAGGCTGTGGTTGAATAGGGTACCTAGTAGAGTAGCCAGTTCTTATTTAAAAACACAGCCCAGAATGCCATCTGGTCCCATGGAGGCTGTGTTCTTAACCTTGGAGTGAGCCGTGATGACTTGGTCTTTGGAAAAGCAGGGAGGACATAATGTTGAATACATGGTTTGTGGTATGCTTGGAGGCTGGGGATGGGGGGTGAACTTGTCACCAAACCTCTCTGCCAGTAGGTTTGCAATTTCCACAAGGTCAATGTGTGTGATACCATCCACAATTAATTCAGCACACATCTGAGTCCTACCTTTTAGGTTGCAGACATAGCTGAAGAAGGTCTTATGGTTATCCTTGGCTATGGTTGCTAAATTTTTCTCATAGTTGCTCTTTGAAGATTATCTGAGTTGCCTTATTTGCTTGCTTAGGCCGAGAGGGTGGTCTTCGAATTCTGGGTTCTCGCTTTTGTATTTTTATACAGCAGCTTCTTTATCTTATTGCATAATCTATTAATGCTAGGCATCCACCAAGATGGTGTGTTTTTTCTTCAGGATCTTCCTTTAATCCTCTCAAGCACAATTGTGACTATACACTTCTGTAGATCTTTGTACAGGGCATCAATGTATACCTTAGTATAGCCATCAATGCCAAGCATGGAAACTGGAGCTTGGAAGTCTATTATACCATCTCTTAAGATGCGATATTTAGCTTTGGTTAAGTTTTTTTAGCCTGACTTTTCCTTTGGGGAAATCTGGTACTATTGCTACTTCAAAAATGACGGATTTATGGTTGGATTTAATCAGCACAGGCCCTAAACTTGAGGCGTTACACTGGTCACTCATATTAGAGAGGACCAGGTCTAGACAATTAGAGCCCCCCTGTGGGGTGATGCACTATTTGTCCCAGGGCAATTGAGTTAAAGCCCAGGAACTTTTGTGTGAGTGAGTTTGGGCTTGTATAGGAGTCCCAATTAATGGAGGGATAGTTGAAATTACCCCTGACTAAGGTGTTGGGTTGTACTTGGATTGTCCCAAGTAGGTCTAAATAGGCTGTGTGGGCTTCTTGGTTTATGGAAGAGACCTGTAACTGATGATGACATGAAGAGGGTCTTACCGATGGTAATTTGAACTTGTAACTCCATAGAGTTATCTTGTTTAACCAGTCTAGAGGTGTAGTTATCTTTAATGAAGATAGATACTCCACCTCCTTTGGTTCTCATACCTTCAGTTTGTGGTCTGAAAGTGTGGAAGGTATTGTAGCCTTGCAAGGCTCGTGTACTTTCTTCAGCCTTGAACCAGGTTTCTGTGACTGCACAGACGTCAACATCTTCCAGGAAGAGGAGTGCTTCCAGAGAATGCAGTTTCTGATTTAAACTCCTACTATTTAGCAATATGACCATTAGTTTCTTTTTGTTTGATATTTTCACGTTGGAAATGTTTTTGTGACCTTGTCTAATAAAGGCATTATGGGGTTAGGCCTTAGCCAGCAACTGAAAGCCTAGAGGTGCCAGGTGACGTCCATCTCTGGCAAAGCACCAAGGTCCATCCACCATGTCACCCTAAGACAATTATTGAAGTCAATGATTTTTTTGTTTATACTGTGGTATCATCCTAGGCGAGGTTAAAATGCTGCTCAAAGCTAAGGACATACCTGCCTGGGACACATATTCAGAGATTCAATCATGTTTCTCTTCATATAGTCCAGGAAGGTACGTCTCAAGTCATTCACACCAAATGAACTATAACAGAGTCAAAATGTTACCTGTTGTTGTGAGACTTGACTGCATTTGTGATCTGACAAATCTTTACACCAGGCAGCTGACTGTAACCTTCTCCTTGTTTAACCTAGGGAATGGGGCAGCAGTATGGCTCACTACAGAGTCACCTAAAACTAAAATATTTGGAACAGATGTGCATTGCCTTAAGGGTTTATTTGATGAGACACTAGTGCTAGTGTTTTTGAGGGTACTGGGTGCTTTGGGTGTAGTGTTAGGTGTAGCATGTTTGTGTTTTGGAGGTATCAGGCATTTAGGTAGGTTTCTGGAGAGTACCTCTGCATATGAAAGTTTATGTGTTGGGTGCATATTATGAGTAGGAGTCATGGTGTGTGTGAGCTGACAACCTGTTTAGCATTGCTGCTCTGGACACGAGAGAGCAGTGATTCCAGATTCTTAGTGTAGAAGCATCTCTTGCAAATTGTACTTGAGTGATTTAGGAGTAAGGGGTTGTCGGTGTACATGAGGCAGTTGCTTCACTGCCTCAGATAACCCATGTCAACCAAGCTATCTGGAGAAACAGAGGGAAACTGACAGTCCATAATGCAAGGTCTGAAACTGGTATCTCCACAGATAAGGAGAAAAAGATGGGGGTATCTGGTAGGGGACTATTTTAGGGGGAATAACCTATGGGTTGTACAGTAGGAGATCTACAAAAAAGTGCATCTATAGGGTCTGGTGTTGATAGGCAAAACAGAAAAAATTGCTGCTGGGTGGTTCACTGAACAGCTGAGAACTGTTTAAGAACTTCTCTGCTAGATAGCAGCCACTTCCAAGGGAAAATAAGTCTGCAAGAGTTACTCCCTCTGTGCAGAGTTGTGCGATGGTGTGCTACGTGCACAAAAAGAGCAAAGCAGCCAATAAAAAGAAACGAATGAAAAGCCCAAACTGAGTCCTGAACCAATGAAATAGCTCAGACTGAGCCCTGAACCAGTACCCTTCAATTATACAGTCCTATAATACACTCCTGTCACACGGGGGGTGTCTCCAAAAGAAGATGTCCAAATTTTTAAATGTTCAGTCCTCAAACAGAACCGGATTCAGCCAGTCTGAATCCAATCTATACTACAGCTATAAAAAGTGCTGAAAACAACTATTCTCCTCAACACACTGCGGTTTCCCCTAACTAAGGAACTGAACCTTTCCTCCCCTCTGCTACAGTCCCCAAGGGAATTTAATTATAAGTAAAGTACGTACTTTAAACCAAAGTCTTAAGACAATTAGTGTGAGATATCCTAGGTTGTAAGTTTACTTTCACCAGCCAGGACAGCCGGCAGCCTTTACTATCTGCACCCATACCTGTCACCCCTTCCCCCTTCTTAGACTACAAGTATTTTTACTGTTCTTCCTCTTCAATCCTCTATAACATACTTACTGCCCTGCACTCTTTTCTCAGTATATATTGCCTCTGCTATACAGCTTTTGTCCACTAGAGGGCAATAGTTTCCTTTAGACCACCATTCTGACTCCAATTTTAAGTAACTTACAGGCTCTTGGATTCTAATATTCTGGAAGAGCTAATACTCCCACTCTATTCTTTCTTTATTCTAATATTCTTCACTGCCAACCCTCTCTGCATATTCTATTATCAAGGCATTGTGTCACCTTACCCTCTGCTGCTTTACTTACCTTTGCTTACTGCTCCTCTGATAGTTTTCCTAGGGTGAACTCCTCTGTGGCTCATCCCGATCCGTTCGCCCTGTGGGCTCACTCCGCTCCTCTACCCTACCCCCAAATTCCACCCGCCCCCAGTGGTCCTAAACTTATACTCTAACTGCCACACCCCTATGCATTAGGACCAACCTCTAACTCCTCCCTTTAAAGTGCTATTACCTCTATTATATTCTCACTTTACCCCTATCTCCTCCCCCTTAAAGAACCATCACTCATTTACCTTTATCCATTACCCTACCACTCTATCCACAAATATCCCTACATTTAACCACCTTAACCTAAACAAATGGCTGAAGGATCCTGTAAACCCTTACCTATATTACTACTCCTAATTATACTTATCATTCCCTATCTACTTACTCTCTATGAACACCATAGATTCCTAGGACTGCATACCCACATCACACACACCTCTGTCCTTACCCCTAGCTCCACTCATAGTGTTAGCAACCTCCCCATCTCAGCTAAGTACTCAGCAGCCATATTTCATAGACTCCATCACATCTCTCAATTTAACCCACTAGCTAGAAAAAATAAGAACCTAATTTTTAAACTTCTACAACTCATCCTAAAAGTTCAGGTCCACTCCCTGTTAGATGGTGATATACACCTAACCCAGGTCCTACCACTATCACAGCTACAGCCTGATACACCAACAAATTCAATCACACAGACACTTACCAAGCCCCCCAACTCTCTCCTGATAGCTCATCTTAATATTCGTAGCATCAATCACAAAATAGCTCACCTGCATGCCCTTATTGATGTTTATTCCTTTGACATCCTCTGTCTGTCTGAAACATGGCTTAATCCATCAATACAAGACAGTGCAGTTCTACCCCCTGGCTATAATATCATAAGACGTGACCGTAACACTAGAAAAGGAGGAGGCGTAGCCATACTTTATAAGAATGGATTACAAGTTACCTTGTTAGACTCCAAACCTCCACTTTGCAACAATGCAGAAATTCTTCTAACTAAGGTTCAGCTTAACAAAAGCAAAGCCATATATCTATCATGTGTCTATCTTCCCCCAGGCAATAACATCAACACATTAGAGGCTATCGTCAGCTGGCTCTCAAGTAACTACCCCCAAGAAACCATTATACTTGGAGATTTTAACATTAACTGGAACTCCTGTATATCTGAGCAGCCTTCTACTCATATCAACTTATATGGTTTTACCCAAACTATAACATCACCATAAAACTAACAACAAAACTAGTACCCTTGACTGGATACTCACTAATATCCCCAACTAAACTATAAAACAGGCACCTGAGGACATAAGTGATCACTTGCTTACCTATTTAATCAGAACAAAAACTGTCATCCTAAACTCTACCATCTGTAGAACTATTCGCACTACCAAAAATGTTAACCCTGCTCAATTTCAAGCTGAACTAGTCACCTGTGACTGGTCACCCCTGAAATACCTCCCAATAGATAATGCCGTGAAATACTTTAACTCTAAATTTCTAACCATTTTAGACAGCCATGCCCCATTACGCAAAGTTAGAATTAGAACCAAACCAGCACCATGGCTCACCAAAACGACCAAACAAAAAATCCTCCAAAGAAATAAAACAATGGGCCAAATGGCACTCAACAAAAAGCTCCTCAGACCACCTGCAATTCAGACAGCTAAGAAATGAAACAAAAAAAGCCATATTAGCCGATAAAAGAAACTACTACTACCAACTACAACAAACCAACCAAAATAATCCCCAAAAATTCTGGCGAGGTATCAATAACCTCCTACACCCTGGATGCTCAAGTACTCCCTCTCCCTCTGGCTCTGATCACAACAATCCCATCCAAATAGCTGACTCATTTAATACTTTTTTCACTGAAACCATACAATCCCTAGCCAACCAGCTATCCCCTATCATCCCAGGCTCTGCCACAACCTTTACCAATAATTCTCATCAATTTCATTTTCAGCCAGTGCCCACTTCACTTATCTGTAACCTCATACAGAAACTTAAACCCACTACTCTCTCTGCTGATAAATTACCTGCAGAATACCTGCAAAAGCTGCTAAAGTCATAGCCTACCCCATATCCATCCTCATTAACAGAACTATTTCTGAAGGATCTATTCCCCTAATCTGGAAAGTCTCTCACATAATTCCCCTGCATAAGGGCGGTAACTCCAAAGAGTTGTCCAATTATAGGCCCATAGCTATTCTATCTCCTTTGGCAAAAATAATGGAGAAATGTATACACATACAACTGTTAACCTACCTACTCGATCACAATTTATTAGCACCCTGTCAACATGGCTTTAGACCATTTCATAGCACCACCTCTGCTCTCTTATCCTTCACTAACCATATTAACAGTAATCGTAATATTGATACTCTATCCTCAGCTGTTTTTATTGACCTGTCCAAAGCATTTGACATGGTGAATCACCGCCTCCTTATAGACACACTCAAAAACCTGTCATTGGACAACCATAACAGGCAACAGGCTGTACTATGGGAAAATACTTTATCTTTCCACGTCCCAGTCACTCTAGGGGTCCCGCAAGGATCTATATTAGGCCCATTACTCTTCTCCATCTTTACAAATGACCTTCATTCTGTAATTCCTCAAGCTGACTGTATCCAATACGCTGACGACTCCACACTCATATGCGCTGCTGCTTCTCAATCAGAACTTCAGTCACTAACCCAAATGACCTTTAGTACAGTTGAAAACTGGCTCCTACAAAGACGTCTTATCCTTAACCCCAAAAAAACAAAAATGTTACTATTTACCCCCACCATAGAACCTCCCCACTTAACTTTACTATTACTTCAAATGATAGAACTATATCATCTCCTGAACCAACCACCAAACTACTCGGGGTACTAATAGATAACAACTTGTCCTTTGAACCTCACATTAATAACACCATAAAAATAGTAAACAAGAAACTAGGTTCCCTCTATAGAATAAAACCCTTTCTTACACCTCCAGCCAGGGTTACTATTGCTCGTACCCACCTCATCTCTACCTTGCTCTATGCCTCCCTATCTATACCAAAATATGTAGAAGTAATCTGAGTAAACTTACATCCTCCTACAACAATATTGCCAGATTTGCAGCTGGGTCCTCCTATAGAACTCATCACTGTATCAATCTGAATCAGTTAGGATGGTTAGAGCTGCCAAATTTAATACTTTTCAATCAATTAATAGTAGCCCATAAGATCCTGTATTTACCTCAAAATACACCCATACTTACATCCCTAGTCATCCCTATAATAACCTCAAGACCTTACGCTCAGCTAATAACCTACTTGTACAAATATCAAAATCCAACAACTTAGCTGGTGACACCTTGTTCTCCAATACAGTAGGTAAAGCCTGGAACATCCTCCCAAGCCAACTAACCTCAATATCCTCTGTCAGCTTATTTAAAAGCAAGCTTAAACCCTACCTCAAATCACACTGGCTATGCCCCTGTGTTAACCCAGACTAAGTACCTAACTATTAACTAGACTCCCACAATTCCTAGCCTCCCATGATCATGATCTTGTGTTGTCTCACTAATTTTTAGTGAGCTTAACCTTCCTTAGGATTTTTTCTCATGTAAATAAGTATATACTGTGGAATGATCAAACACCTTCATATAGTATCACAACCTATGTGTTAAATAACACTAGAAATCCATCCTTGTTTGCTGTTCTTCTATACTCTATCTATTGATCTCTAGTGTTTTTCTTTTAGGTTTTTGTGAGACCTTAGTATCTCATCATAAATTACTAGGTGTATCTAATTTTGTAACATGTTATAAAGATTTGTACTACACCATTTCTAATACAAATGTATTAGTCTTATTCATCTATTCTTAGATAAATTTTTCCTTTTTCCTACTGAAATATAAAATATATAATCTTAGGATTGTACTATAATTGTTAAAACTTATGTACCAAATTATACTGTTATTGTCTTTGTCTTGACCTTTTATGTTGTTGTAATTTGTGGAGCTTTTCTCCCCGGGCCTCCACTGAAAATGGACATATATCCAGCTGGACTAGCCCGGTCAACAAATGTAAAATAAAATAAATAAATAAATAATAAAATTAGAGCAGGATACTTTTTTTCTTAAATTAAATAGACAAGAGCAAAAAGCAGCACATTTTTTTCTTAAATATAGCAACAGAATAAAACAGCAGAACAGATCTCTACTTTCTTAAATAAGTAAAAGAAACAGCTGGTGTGAAATAAAGTCAAGTGCAACAAACGCTGTAGTAATCCCCATATACATACAGTGGACATAAAAAGTTTACACACCCCTGTTAAAATTCCAGGTTTTTCTGATATAAAAATAAGACCACAATAAATCATTTCAAAACTTTTCCTACCTTTAATGTGACCTATAACCTTATAATTCAATTGAAAACCAAATTTGTTAGGAAAAAAACAAAAAACGTACAATAAGCTGGTTGAATAAGTGTGTACACCCTTAAACTAATACTTTGTTGAAGCACCTTTTGATTTTAATTACAGCACTCAGTCTTCTTGGGTATACACCTGCCATCAATTAAAGAGACGCTGATTAACCCCAAATAAAGTTCAGCTGTCTGTCCTAGTAGGATTTTCCTGACATTTACTCAGTTGCCTGCTACAGCAAAAAACATGGTTTGCAGAAAGCTTACAAAGCATCAAAGGGATCTCATTGTTGAAAGGTATCAGTCAGGAGAAGGGTACAAAAAATTTCCACAGCATTGGATATACCAGGGAACACAGTGAAGACAGTCATCAAAAAGTGGAGAAAATATGGGACAACAGTGATGTTGCAAAGAACTGGACGTCTCTCCAAAATTGATGAAAAGAAAAGATGAAAACTGGTCAGGGAAGCTGCCAAGAAACCTACAGCCACACTGAAGGAGCTGCAGGAATTTCTGGCAAGTACTGGTTGTGTACTACATGTGATGACAATCTCCCATAGGTTCATAGGTTGGTACTAGGCTATCGGCCCTAGGGCCTATGCAAGCCTAGCCATAACAATTCCCTGGATATTTCTTCCCACAATATTTACTTCTCTGGGCCCGTCTAGCAGGGTGACTGACATGATCCCTGGGGTGAATTTCCTATCTCCCATCCAATCATCAAGGTTCCTTTTGAAGAGGGCCAATGAGGCGCTCTGCTTGACATGTATGGGCAGTCTATTCCAGAGTATGGGGAGTCTCTGGGTCAGTAACCTATCCCTCCAGCATGTTTTGTTCATTGTGATGACAAGGTTTAGATCCCTGGAGTGTGTGGCTCTGAGGGATTGGGATTTCTTTAAGTGGAGCATGTCCAACAGCTCAGGGTTTGACATGGCCTTGTATGTTAAGCAGAGATCGCCTCTGAGTAGACGATATGCCAAAGAGTATAGCTGGAGTTTTTTTAGACTGTCAGCATATGGCATCTGCTTTAGGCCTGTGATTCTTTTAGCGAGGTATTTTTGTGACCTTTGCAGAGGTTGCAGATGTCTTGTGAGGTACAATACCAAATGGGGCATTATACTCTATAATGGGTCTAATGAGGGATGAGTACAGTGGGACAATGACCTCCTTTTTTCTGGATGAAAAGCACTTAGTGATGAGGTGTGCCACATAGAAGGATTTTCTGACTGTTGTGGCAATGTGGCTATCGAAAGTGAGGCCACTGTCCACCTGTATCCCTAAGTCTCTCATCACACTTTCGATGTTTAGCATCCTACCACCTATGTGGTACTTCATGGGTATATGTTTTTTTCCAAAGGGGATAACTATACATTTCTTGGCATTAAGCTTGAGTCCATAGCTCTGGCACCAGGCATCTGTTTCTGTAAGGCCCTTTTGTAGAATATCCACATCATTTGGGGATTCAATAATGGCTCCCAGTCTGCAGTCATCTGCAAACTTTGTTAGCCAGAGTCCCTTAGTGTTGGTCTGTACTTCAGAGAAGTAGATGCCAAACAAGAGTGGTCCCTGGACTGAATCCTGAGGTACTCCACTTGTCACTTGTCTGGAGTTGGATTTGGAGTCGGCTACTTTTACAGTCTGGGTTCTGTCAGTAAGCCAGTTGGCAACCCATCGAGTGATGTAGGGATTTATGCCCAGCTTAGTAAGTTTATTTATGATTCCAGAGTGAGGGATGGTGTTGAAGGCCTTGGCGAGGTCCAGATAGGCTGTGTGGACCACCTTACCTTCATCCACAGCTCCGGACACTGATTCGAAGAAGTCAATCAGATTCAGGAGACAAGATTGGCCCTTCACAAACCCAAACTGGGTGGGGTCCAGTGTTTGAAGGTTGCCAATGTCTTTGTTTTTAAGTTCCATGATAATGCGTTCCATGCCCCTGCATATCAGGCTTGTCAGACTGATGGGACGGTAGTTCCCACGATCCAAGGCGGATCCTCCCTTGTGGAGCGGGATAACTGTAGCTGTGCGCCACTCATGGGCACAAAGCCTGAGGTAAGGCTATGATTAAACATGACACTTTGG
>NC_056731.1:508298168-508333168 GCF_019279795.1 Protopterus annectens
GATGCGACACCGAGAGAGAGAGGGTCGGACAAGGGTCCGATGCCACTCACCCCTCGGAGCCGCGAGGAAGTCCGCGCCGAGATTTTCCAAGGAAGAAATCGGAGCCAACGACGGTGCGAAGACAATTGTATCTGCTCGGCGCTACCACAGTCTCGGTCCAGCGCCCGGCTCCGAGCTCAAAGGAGTCGGAGGAGGAATATTTTGAGATATAGGGTTAAGCATCGACTGATGAGTCGGGCTCTGAAGCATTTGGGCCAGTGCCTCGGACTTAAGAAGTCGACTCACTACCCTCTGAAGGTCATGGTCAGAAAGCCTCGAAGACCTAGAGGAGTGCGACCTATGGCTCCGTTGAGACAGCAAGGGAGATGCTGGAGCTGAATGAACAGAGCCGAGGGACGGTGACCTTGACCTCTTCCTAGAGGTCGGTTCCGATAGTCTGATCGGAGCCGACTCAGCCATTTCCAATACCTCGGCTCCAGCCGGAGCAGAGGGAACCACAGGAGTGGAAGTTCGAGTCTCATCGGCTCCAGCCGGAGCCGATGTAGTAGAACCGATGTCTTAGGTGCCGACTCAGTAGCTGGAGTCGAAGACCTAGAAGCCTTAGAAGGTTTGCCTGAAGATACAGTCGGGGGACCCTCAGGCTTTAGCAAGCCCCGTAAAATGAGCTTGTTCTTTCTTTCCTGCAAGACTCTAGGGCTGAAGCCATGGCACACAGCACAAGAGTCCTGCAGGTGTAAAGGTCCCAGGCAGTACACACAAGAAGTGTGACCGTCTGTCAGAGACATTTTCTGACAGCACGAGTCACACTTCTTGAAGCCCGAGACCTTCGAATCCTTAGACATTTAAGTAACAAGTGTAATCACACCCAAGCACAAACACACCGATTACACTATACTCTAACTTAGACTAAATAAAATTAGATAGTTATAAAAGTCCCTACAAAAAAACACACACACTCCAAAGGGGAATGGGAGGGCCCGAAGGCCTAAGGGAAGAACTATAAGTTCTTGTGGTAAAAAAAGGTAAGAACAAGGAAGAAGGGATAAAAATCCTTTAAAATAAGGGGATACTGTAAGGAAACTAATTTAAAGGGGTTTAGTAACTTTTTTAAACTATTTTCTACACTCACCTGAAGCCGGTTGAAGCAACACGTCTCGATAGCTGTAGCGGCAAACGAGATCTGAGGTAATACCGCCTAGCATTGTGGGATATAAGGGGAGCCTCGAGCCGGTGGAACCAACTCTCGAGCTTTTAGAGTGGCCGAGTCGGAGCCGAGGTCGGCTCCGAACCCATCCAGCAAGAATGAAGGCGAGATGGACAACTTAACATCACATATTTATATGAATGGTATCCACAGCACTGACGAGGAGCTATGGGGGATACAGAGTTGCAGTAGGGAGCATACTGCTTTTGAGATCAGCTTTACAAAACATTATCTTGTAATCAGATACTAAACTCTCACCTCAGTTTTTGGGACACCGGTTACCTTTTTAAAGTGGAGTTTTCAGAAGCTGTAATGCTAATAATTTATGAAAAATGGAAGCAGCAGCAGCAGCACTGAGGGCTTATGGCTCAGAGATTTGCAGTGCAGCAGCTTCTAATGCCTCCTTCCTTTAGCATCCATCTGTCAAGACACATGCAACAACTGAACGCTCAGATACCTTACTAAAAGGATACAAGACCTAAACAACATGTCTTACATGAATCAACTCAAAGCCCTGTGACTAAGGTATACTATGGACTGCTAAGAGGTGACCTGTGCCTTCTGACCATTACTGATGAATTTAATCCATATCAGCAAGTCAAATGGCATCAGAAATACTTGGTCTAGGGATCTAAACCTCTACTGCAACATCAACAGAATGGTTTGAAGGAGCAAGTACATCTTGGAGAGGATACCACTGCTGTGGAATAGACTCAACATCCACATAAAACAAAGTTCATCCTTGTTCATTCAAGTGCAACTTAGATCTATGGATGAGAAACACAACATTTACTCCAGGACTGCCCTCTGTACTACTAATGGACAGAGGCAGCTCCTAAATGCTTTATCCCATGCATGTGTCCCCTCAACTTATCTATGGCATGACCCCATTTATTTAAATTAGGAGTAACACAGAATTATCAACCAAGGGATGGTTAATGCCAATCTATAACAACCAAATGGGATAGGTTATTTTGAGCACAAAAAAGAAAATTGGCTAGTCTTAAAATTGCCTAACAGGGCAGTTAGCCTAGTACTTACCTATGAACATGTGAGGCAAATTATGTAGCACTTCAGAGCCTTGCTGGTAACCAAGAATGGAAGACAGATCTACCAAACAGATAGGCAGACACACTGCTGATCCTTCTAAGCCCAAGTGTTGGGGTCAGGGGCTAGATTTCATGCACTGATGAGAGAACACAACTAGTAAACCGTTATCTCTGACCCCACTCCCAATCTGACTAGTGATGGACTACATCAGCAAACAGATCAGAAGGGACACACAAAGCTGCTACATGTGGATAATGTGACACTACAAGCAGACTATGACAAAGTACTTCAAGCAAATGAAAGAGACCTGGTTTGCAAAACAGAAGGAACATGCAATGAAAAAGTGGTCATGGCAGCACATGGGGGGAAATAAGCTGAAAATTGACAGAGAAGGAAACATAGTGGAACGGGTTAGCAGCATTAACAATCTGGATGGTGTGGTTTAACAGAAATAAGTCTGAATGCGAAGGTCAAAGCAAGAATCAGAGGTACTACAGCCAACTGGCACAAACTGTTAGGGGAAGTTAACATGCAACAGAAGACTGCCAAAGAGGCTGGAAAATAAGGTGTACAAAACAGTGATGCAAACAATGCTTATGTATGACAGAGACACCAGGGTAGTGAAGGCAGAGCAGTTGAGGAAGGTTGAGGTGTACCTCTAAACTTTGCAGTGCAAGAATTCTGGATAAAGCCAAAAATAATGAGAGGCAAAGTTCAACATAAGAGTTAAGTTTTAAAAACTGGTCTTATAACCTTGGAAAATCTCCTAGAACAGGTTTTGCATTAACATGTATTTTCTGAAGGATATTAAGTCTGAAACTCAAATGTCTGTCATTTAGTGATTTCAGACCTCAATGGATTTGCCACAAACCCCCAAATTTAAAAACAAAAAAAAAACAAAAAGGCAAATAAATGTGGCAAAAATCTGGACATTCTATGAAAGGGTGATGGAAATGAAGTCTGAGATGGATGGTAGGATATACATAGAGTGGTACAGATGAAGAAAGGAGGACATCAGAACAGAAGCCAAAATAGCCTCAAATGCAGAGAAGGTCAAGGAGAACAAATTACAGTGGTTTGGTCACACGTGGAAGAAAGGTGAAAATGATGTGGTGAAGATGATTTGGAAGAGATGCAAAAAAGGCAAGGGGAGATGATGCTCTCTAGCCAAGAGATGGATGGCTTGGTGAAAGCAGACCTGCGACAGTCAGGCATGGCTGTCAAAGAAGGCAGGAAAGTGTTAATGCCTTGAGGGAGATGGTGACAGTTGATGCTACACTCTGACGCCATGAAGAAAAATGGAAAAAATAGAGTTGATGATGACAATAATGATGACATCTACCAAAGATAACAGGTGATGGAAAGACCACACAACATAAAGACAGGCTGCAGACACTAAACACTGGTTGCATGCATTCTTGAAGCATAAAATGAGTGAAGAAAATTATATAATATAACCTCAGCACTAATTCTGAACTAGGATGGAAGGAGATAAATGATGGGCACTAAGCATATTCATTTTTGAGAGATAAAGAGAGTGTGGAAAATTATATGACATTGTCTCAGCATTGAGTGCAGTTCTGAAATAGGAAGGAAGCAAGGGGTGGTACACAGAAGGGGACGGATTCCAGTCATACCTGAATACCTTTTAAAGAACAATGTGATGAGAGTAACAATAACCTATTGAAAATGTTGGTAAATATTAAGTGATCAACAGATTCAAATAACAATGACAGGAATAAGCAGCTGCATCATTTGAAAAGAGTACAGTGGATGACTGCAGAAATTAAAGAACCACATATTTACAATAAAACAACTCTTGCATACAGAGGAAACTAAACAAAGTGAAATCAACTAAATATGAAATGAGATGACAACTATGTCCAGTGCCTCACTGCTAATGACAACTCTAAGAGCAACTAAGATTGGATCTTGGGCTACAGACAGACTGAAGACAGTGCTGGTCAACAAAGAACAGTGGCAAAAGGTAAACCAGCTTTTAAAAACTGTTGTAACTTAACTCTGCCACACCTAGACACTTTGTTCTGCCACACTTTGTTTACAACACATTTTAAAGCAGTTTTACACAGGGGTACTTAGTTTCTGCCTCCCATTTGACAGTGCTTAGTGACAGCTTTTACTGACTTTGAAAGCTAGTAAAGCACTTGACTCCTACATTTTTTTTGTAATTGGTAGTACATCTAGCAGACAAAGCTCCGTGCACTAGAAAGAATTAGGACTGAATCACCAGTCATAAACCTTATAAAGTGTTCTCCACACAGATGCCAAGATTTACCTCTCAAGCTTCACTTTCCATGCCTGTAGTGTTATCTAACCCAGTGGTTGACTTTTCAGCACAAAGCATCAGCAGCTACATGTTCACCAGCTTCCCTCTCAGGGCACTCCCAAATCTTGCATTTTCTAACTAATACACAGTGCGCTAAATATTTCAGTATTCAACAGTGAGTTTAGTATCGTAACTTGGCAATAATTAACATTATCAAGTTTTTACCTTCTTTTCGTGACCATGATAAAACTCTGCATTGAAAATCTAATGAAGATTACAATCATGAAATATTAGAATTCCATTCAACTACAGATACTGAATTACAATGGAGAAAGGAGGATGGCAGTTCAGGAAACCACACCCAAACATCCTCAGTTTACAGTGCATTAAATAACGATCTTATTATCAAGTAAGTTTCAGATATATAGTATAGGTAGTGACATTTTGGTATCATCTGCAAACTTTTAAGATGTGGCGCACACACAGCAGAAGTGCCAACCTCTTGGAATGTGAAAGGCATGTGCAGGGTACAGGGCCTTAACGTTACAATGCACAATTCCCAAAAGCATGATACCACTGCTTCCACTACTCTCCCCGAGGAGAGACAAATGAGCCACATAGCTCTCATCTTACAGGAAACAAGTGGGTTGGGTTGGCAGGTGAGAAAATTTGATGGTCAGAGGGACAGGATGCGGCAAAAACAAAACTTTGTCTCCATTGCTTAGACTTTTACTTCTACACTCTGGTTGTCCTTTGTAGGCTTCTAAAGTTGTTGATGCACTGCTTATACTGGATGCCACACTTCTCTCTCAACCCAAAAAACAGTGCTGAAAATAAATGCAAACCAGCAGCTCCCCAAGACCATATCATTCACTCCCATTCCCCTGGGCTATTTAATCATACATACAAAAACAGAGCATCTGTAACAAAGCTGAGGAATCAAAGGTATTTCATATTCCATAACAGTACCCCATAACAGTACCATTTCAAAAGCTATGTATCAGCCAATGCCTGAGTAAAATGAGACAGCCACCTAAACCAGAGTATCCTTGTCATAGTTATGAGTCTAGACTAGAGGAAAACAGTTTTTGTACTTACTTTCCTCACTTGCTTAGAGAAAAACAGCTCTTGTACTCACTTTCCTCACTTGTCTAGAGGAAAATATTTTTTTATTCAGGCATGTCCAAGAGTCTGCGTGTTCTCTCCTGTCTATCTGATGAATCTGGGCATCTTGGGGCAATGTAGCAATTGCCTCATGTACACAGACAACCCTCTCCTCCTACCACCAAACACTACAACCTGTGAGAGATGCACTTATCTAGCCAAACTGGCAGGTAAAGCTCTCGCCAACCAAGACTGAACTTGACAGTCAAGAGGAGAAGGTAAACACTTGCACCACACCACACCACACCACACATCATAGTCCCACTAACCTACACCACCATAATCCACACATAAAAACACAAAAACATTAGCAGAGGCTCTCAATAATCATCTGCTCAAGCAACAGAGATCTCCAAAGCAGAAACGCAAGCAACCTTCTCCCCCAACACAATCCAAATGACACATAGACCAGACTCAGTGTGCCACTCAACCACAGCCCATAAGACAAAACAATGTACCCAACACACTGGTCATAGGTGACTCTACAGTCAGACATACTAATGTCCCACTCAGCAGGCTAAACAAGGAGAGGGTTACTGTCAGCTGCCTGTCGGGAGCCAGGATCTGCCACATAACCCACGCACTCGGGTCACTCCACAACAAGTACAAATATGACTCTGTCATTGTCCGTGTTGGTGTGAATGACCTGAGACATACCTCCCTGGACTACATGAAGAGACATGGAAGAGCTCTCCAATCTTGTAGCCCAGGAAGGTATGACCCTAGCCCTGAGTAGCATCCTGCCATCGCCCAGAATTATACTGCAGCACAAGGACAAAATGACTGACTTCAACAATTGGCTAAACTTCTGGTGTCATTCTAAGGGGATCCAGTATCTGTCTGTCTGGGACGACATGGTCGACAGACCATGATGCTTTGCTAGAGATGGCCTGCACCTGTCACCCCTGGGATTCTGGATACTGGCTAAGGCTCTTGCTGCCCCTATAGTGCCCTTTTAGGCAAGGTTCAAATGATAAATTCACCAACGTAACAGGAACAGGAAAGCAAAAACTGAGAGTAATGCTACTCAGTGATAGAAGTCTCAAACTCAAAATGCACTCCCTTGAGGCACTCCTTAAAATGGAGAACATCGATATCTGTGCAGTGACTGAGACCTGGTTCAAGGCTCCAGAGAGCACCCATGCATTACCAGTCTATAACTCATACCACACTTTTCGGCCACCTAACCTGGACTGGAACACCAAAGGCGTAGGTGTGTCCATATTCATTAAGGATATCCACACCTCCAGGCTAGTTGCTCAGCATAATGCATGCGAGGTTATCCATGTGCAACTAGCTCTGGGCAAAACTGCTATTCAAATTGTAGCTTGCTACAGATCCCCCACCATGCCCCAGGATTCCCACTCCTCTTTTCTTGATATTTTGGGGTTCAACCAAACACCCTAATAATGGGCGATTTCAACTACCCCCACCATTAACTGGGAAAACTATGCATGTCCCAACTCCTTCGCTCAAATTCCAATGCCCTGGATCAACTTATCCACACCCCCACCAGGGGCAACAATATCCTAGATATAATCATTACCAACATGAGTGATCAGTGTTCCACACCTGAAGTCAACTCCTCGTTGGTCAGATCCGACCATAAGCTAATCACCCTAGATATCCACATCCCACCCCACCTCCCATTAAGAAAACCACGGTAAAAAAATTTCTCCAAAGCCAACTTCATGCTTCTTAAGACAGAAGTGGCAAACTTCATGATACCCATGCAGATGGACAATACAGTTACGACTGATGAATCCTACACAAGCACTTACACAAGTGCATGGATTGTGCTATGCCAAACAGAACCAAGACAATATCCTCCAAAAAATGAAGTCAATCTGGTCGTCCCCTGCCATAAACAAACTCTACAACAGAAGGAAGAAACTGTTGCAAAAGAGAGTAAAATCCCATGAGTGGAGGAGCTCCCTGGTCAGCCTCAGTAAGAAGCTGAGATCTCTTAACATCCTCCAGAGTTAGCTATGAAAACAAAATTGCCACTGATTCTAGGGACAACCACAAAGCATTTTACAGCTAATTCAAGAATCTCAATGGCAACACCCAGATCTGCTCTGAGTTACAGCACAACGGCACGAAAATTACAGACCCAACTGATATTGCCAACATCCTGGCAGACAGGTTCAGTGCTAACTTTACTCCCCTCTCACCCCCTAAAGGCCCCATATCTATACAGGAAGAATGCAGAGTCCCTATAATCACAACTACGCAGGTAAAAGCTGCACTCTCTAAAGCCAAAAACACAGCATCCATGGGACCGGACAACATCCCAGGCTGCATTTTACATGAACTTCGGAATGAACTGGCTCCCCACCTAAGCACCATGTTCAATCATAATCTCACGTCAGACTTTTTGCCCACTGAACGGCGCACAACAATTATCCCACTCCACAAAGTGGGAGCCACCACTGATCCCGGGAACTATCACCCCATTAGCCTGGTTTGTAAGGTCATAGAACATATCATCATGGAACTCATAAACAAAGACATTGGTAACCTCCAAACTCTGGACCCCACCCAGTTCGGGTTTGTGAAAGGCAGATCATTCCTCCTGAACCTGATCGGCTTCTATGAGGCAGTCATCAAAGCCGTAGACAAGGGTAAGGTGGTTCGCACAGCCTATCTTGACCTCGCCAAGGCTTTCGACACCATCCCCCATTCTGGAATTATCGCTAAACTAGGTATAAATCCCTACGTCACAAGATGGGTTGCCATCTGGCTCACTGGCAAGAACACACACTGTAAAAGTTGAAGACTCCAAATCTGACTTCAAACCAGTGACAAGTGCAGTAAATTAGGGTTCTGTCCTGGGACCACTCCTGTTTGGTATCTACTTCTCTGAGGTACAGGCTAACACAGAAGGCCTTTGGCAAACAAAGTTTGCAGATGACTGCAAACTAGGAGCCATAGTAGAGTCCCCAAATGATGTGGACATCCTACAGAAGGGCCTCACTGAGACAGATGCCTGGTGTGTGAGCCATGGCCTCAAGCTCAATGCCAAAAAGCGCATTGTCATCCCATTTGGTAAAAACTCTGTACCCATGAACTACAACATAGGCGGCAGTCTACTTATTGCCAAATGTGTGATAAGATACCTTGGGACCCAGGTGGACAGTAGTCTCTCCTTTGATAATCACATCGCCACAGTAGTCAGGAAATCCTTATACATGGCACACCTCATCACAAAAGGGTTCTCATCCAGGAAAAAAAAAAAAAAAAAGAGGTCATTGTTCCCCTCTACTCAACACTCATTAGACCCATTGTAGAGTACAATGCTTCTTTTGGAATGTACCTCACAAGACATCTTCAGCAGCTGGAAAGGCCACAGAAGTACCTCAAAGAGGATTACTGGCCTCAAAGAGATGCCCTACACTGACAGTCTCAAAAAATTCCAGCTTTACTCCATAGCATATCGCCTACTCCGAGGTAATCTCTGCCTAACATATAAAGCTATGTCAAACCCAGAGCTGTTGGACATGCTATACCTAAAGAAATCCAAATCCCTCCGAGCTACACGCTCTAGGGACCTAAACTTTGTCATCACAATAAACAGGATATGCTGGAGGGATAAATTCCTGTCCCAGAGACTTCCCATACTCTGGAACAAGCTACCCATCTGTCAAACAAAGTTCCTCATTAGCACTCTTCAAGAAAAATCATGAGGAGTGGATGGGAAATAGGAAATATACCCTGGGGATCACTTCTGTGGCTCTGCTCGACAGGGGCACAGGAAAATAACTTTCTTGGGTGGCGTCAGCCAGGGAACCTTGTTGGCTAGGCTTACTTAGGCTCTTGGGCCGATAGCCTAGTACCTATGAACCATTTAGAATAGCTAGACCTGGTACTACTGCTGCTGAATTAAAAACATTTAAATACCAACTGTTGCGACAGACAAGATGTAACCCAGTGTTGCCTATGCATGAAACTAAACCTAGGAACGTACACTTTGTTGCTACTTCTTAAGTCTACCCTTCCCTCATCTTCTTCTCTAATGAAACCTGAACAGCTTCTTAACTCTGTAAATGCCTGCAACCATACCTCTCAACTATTCAGACTTTTGCAGAATGCCCTGATTTCTGCCTCATATTTTTGGTCTGCTCCACATAAAAATTATGTTTTTTTGGCAAATCACTGAGGATTTAGTTCACTAAAATGACAAACATATGAGTTTCAGACTTTGTTTCCTTCAGAAAATGCATGCTAATACAAATCCTGTCATTCTAACAACTTTCTAAATTTATGAGAGCAATATTTAAAATTGAACCCTATTTTGGGGGCTTTATCCCAACATTATTTTTGGCTCTGTCCAGATTTATTGTGCTAGGAGGAGGACAGATATGCCTGGAACATCAAATGTGACCTTAACATCCTTACAGACCTTGCCTACACCTGGCTAAGCCACAACGCTACTTCTTTCTACACTGCCATAAAAGACTTCCATCTTTTTTCACACCATCATCCAACTTAACTATACTATTCAAAAATCAAAGCGCTAAGCCAAGCTGTTTATCAGCAGCAGCAAGGACAGAATGCACAAGTCTTACATTCTCCTCAGTGTATTCATTGCCCACTGTCCTAATCTGGTTACCTGGCCTTTGAAAACACAAATATTTCCTGAAGTACAAGCACCTGTTTTTCCATTTATGGGGGAAGTTCTTTCTGTGTAGAGGTATGACATGTTCACCCAGAGGTGCATCCCATTCAAATAATGCAGCAGGATTCGGTAAACACCTGCTAATATATCACACTGCTCAGTGCACACAACTGAAAGACAAGCTTCTGGAATTTATCTTAAATAGTGAACTGCATGGGTACATATTCTACAGTAATGCATACCATGAACAGATGTGTGCTTTGTGAGTATAACAAGTATGTTATGCAGACACCCTTACTGGCCACTACCTTTAAGTTTATGATTACTACTGTTCTAAATAGAATGTTACATTATGTGAAAATAATCACTTGCTTATTTTGAATAAAATATTGATGCTAAAATGCACACCCAAGTAAACTTAACAGTTACTGTTAACATTCTGACATAGCAACTTGGATTCACAGCAAATAAATTAAAAGATAAATTCATCATAAATTCATGCATTGCCCGAAAAAGAAACATTTGTTGCTCTTCAGTATACCTTACTTGTATTCACTGTTGGTTGCTCAATTGGAAAACTTCATAAGTGCTATACAGGCAGTCACCTGGTTAAGGACAAGATCAGTTTTTTAGTCTGTCCTCAAGTCAAATTTGTATGCAAGTCAAAACACATACATGGAACGTTCTACAGTACTGTACTGCAATACAGTACAGTAGAACGTTCCATACAAAAAAAAAAAAAAGATACATGTTAAACTCTTTTTAATCTTCTCGTCACATTTCTGTACTACAGGCATCACCCACAAATTTTTTCCACTCTCCTGAACTTACAGACCTCCTACTGTCACCTAGACCTTAGTGAGCAGCAATGTCATTTGCCCATTCTGCTGTACAGTACAGTAACTGCTTTAATACTGTGTGCTGTACAAGCAGCAGTCTTGACCAGCTGGATCGCCAACGCAGCGATCTCTTAACCAATTGGATCTCTTGCTCTCCATGAATGCGGAAGCAATTGCTCTAACAAGACGTGCGAGCAGCTTCACAAATGGGAAAAAGCAAAGTACAACAGATTTCTTCATTTTAAGGTACAATTTGGGCAGCTTTAAAGATTTTTATTTATTTTCACATTATTTCCAACATTGAGGCAGCCTATTCTTATCTATGGGTTGTCCGCAAGTCAGATGTCTAACTCGGGGACTGCCTGTAGTGGCTCATAAAACCAGTATCCAGATTCAAACCACTAACTGTCAGATTAAATAAATGAATTAAACTCGCACTGTTTTTCTTTTCAAATAAGTATAGCAATGTCCTTGAGGAACCACAGCATTTGTATCTGATGCAGAATGATCAGATATGGAAAAGTATGCTGCCACTAGCTTGAGAGTCATTTTTTTAGTAATCGTGTGTCTTCAGGCAGCACAGTTGCTACAGTGGTGGTGGTGGTGGGGATCAGCCGATCCGGATTTCTCTTTAATGCAGCACTCCATGAACGAGGAAAAACATACCAGGTACTTGGACTTACTTGAGTCACTCACCCTGCAGCCCAATACCTTACTCATGGGTGATTTTAACTATCTGAGAAACACATACTACTAACATACAGGCTCAGAGGTTCTTGGACTTTGTCAATGCAAATTCTCTGGAACAGCTGGTCAGCACGCCTACTAGGAGCTCAAATATCCTGGACAAAGTACTCACTAACATGGGGGAGCAATGTACCCCCCCCCCCATGTAATGTCCTCTTTGGTAAGATCAGACCACAAAATGGTCTAATAAATATAAGGCCACAGACCCAATCAAGATCAAAAATGCTAAAGAATTTCTCCAAGACAAATTATCTCCTACTAAGCAATGGCATAAGAAATTTCAAAGCTCCCAAGAACTCAGAAAACACAGAATCCAATGCAGATATGTACACCATTGCCCTGTATAGCCACTTAAGCATTTGTACCGAATCGGCAGTACTGGACTGGATTTAACATAGGTCTCGCCAGAAAAACAAGCCACCCTGGTGGGCCCCAAGTATAAACAAGTTTTACAACAAAAAGAAAGAAACTAATGTCTAAAAATACATGAGAACAGGCTCAGTAGAAGTAAAAATCCCTCACTAGTTTAAACGAACAAATCAGAGATCTGGTCAAGTCCCCAAAAGCAAATTATAAAGCAAAAAATAGCCTCCCTAGCCAAGGAAATTCCCAAAGCATTTTTTTAACTATGACCAAAATCTTAAGGGGAATACTCAGCTATACATAGATCTGTTTGTGGATGGCACCGCCCCATACTCAACCGGAGGAAATAGCCAACCTGCTAGCTGACAGATTTGTATCAAAATTCACCCCCTGTCCCCACTGGTCATTCCCCAAAGTATACCTGCCACCATTCCTCAGCCTATTATCTCAAAACAGCTTGTCATCTCTTTGCTGCCCAAGGCTAAAAACACTGCATCAATGGGGCCTGACAACATCCCATGTTGCCTTTTAAATAACTTAAAACATGGCCAAGCATACACAACTTGGATACCTATGTACCCACAGCCTCCAGCCAGGCTATGTTCCGGCAGAATGGAGAACAAAAAGAAGTTATGTACCTACCATAACGTTCCATGTTAGTTGTCTTCTTCTCGCCTTCTTTCTTGCTGGTTGGGTTCGGAGCAGAGGTGGCCAACTTCAAAAGCTCAAGAGCTACTTACTGGCTCGAGGCCCCCCTATATCCCATGATGCCTGGCGCTAGATACCCAGATCTCGTTTGGCAAGTCTAACTGCAGACATAATAATAAAATGAATGCTATCCTAGAATGCATAATTCCTACTGGGGAGACTACTAAGCAGAAGGAAATAGCCAGAGAAGACTCAGCCAGTGCAAAAACAAGAGGAACTCTTCTCGGTCCACTAGGATAGGGGGATGGAGGGTGGGACACAAGAAAGAAGGCGAGAAGAAGACAACTAACATGGAACGTTATGGTAGGTACATAACTTCTTTATGTTAAGTTGTCTATCTCGCCTTCATTCTTGCTGGTTGGGACAGCGTCCCTAGCACCTAAAAACCTGGGTGGCTCATCGGAAAAGACTCTTCAGAACAGTGGAACTAAAATCAGCTCTGCTCCTGGAAACCAAATCAAACTTGTAATGTGAAATGAAAGTATGTGGGTTGGCCCATGTAGCTGCAGCACAAATGGATTCCATGGGCAACCTAGCCTGAAAAGCCACTGAAGTGGCTAAAGCTCTGGTGGAGTGACCCTTTGGTTTGACCGGTAATTCTTTGTTCCTGAGTTGGTATATGAACGTGATGATAGAAGACAACCACCTGGATAAGGTCACCTTGGAGACCGGAAGCCCCTGTTTGCCTACTGCATAAGACAGAAACAGTTGATCTGATTTTCTAATGTCTTTGGTTCTATGTAAATAAAAGCGTAGTTGTCTGTGAACTTCTAACTGATGCAACTTATAGTCTGCCCTGTTGGAGTGGTTAGGGAAAAAACACAGGAAGGTCTATGGACTGATTCAAGTTACTCTCTGAAGAGGCCTTAGGAAGGAAGGAAGGAAGGAAGGAAGGATTAGTCCTCAGAGCAACTCTGTCATTGTGGAACACGAGGTATGGGGGTCGGATAGAAAGAGCCTGTAGTTCTGAAACTCTTCTGGCTGAAGTAATAGCTACCAGAAAAAGGGTTTTCCAAGATAAGAACTTCAGTGAACAAGAAGCTGCAGGTTCAAAAGGGGGCAAAATTAGCAAAGCTAAAATCAAATTTAGATCCCACGGTGGTGGAGGATCTCTGACTGGGGGCCTGAGCACAGTGGTTCCTTCGAGAAAGGCTTTACAGAGCTTATGTGACATATTGTTTTCCAATAGACCAATGTGAAAATTTGAAATTGCCGCTAACTGAACTCTAATTGTAGCGGAAGCGGACCCCGCATGGAAGAGCTACGCAAGAAATTCCAAAATAGAGTGTACGGAGGCTGAAAAGGGGTCAATACTTTTTGACTCTGCCCAGGAAGAAAAATGTTTCCACTTACTAGCGTAAGTTTTTCTGGTCGTAGACTTGTGTGACGACAAAAGGATTTCATGCACAGAGGGGGAGATATCTGGGAGCCTGGCTAAGGTTGGAAGTGGAGCAGCCACGCTGTGAGCTGGAGAGAGTGCAGGGATTGGTGCAGCCCGCCCGATTGATGAATCAGGAGGTCTGGAACTAGGTACAGAGTCCAAGGCTGTTCGAGAAGATAGCAATGCTGGAACGGAAACCATATTTGTCGAGGCCAGTAAGGATCAATGAGGATCATTTTGCAACCCAAAGCAGTAGCTTTCTGAATTAGTTTTGGTATGTGGGGTAAAGGAGGGAATGCATAAAGAAGTCCCTGGGGACAATCGTGGACTAGAGCGTCTCTGGGGGAATGCCCGGGAAGTGGAAGGAGAGAGAAGAAATTGCTGCACTTGCTGTTGAAGGGAGTTGCAAAAAGGTCACAGCAAGGTTAGCCCCATCTGCGGAAGATTTGGTCCGCTATTGCCTGGTTCAGAGACCACTCATGAGGCATAAGAATTGCTCTGCTCAGTCTATCTGCTATGACGTTGGATCTCCCAGGGATGTGCGCTGCAATCAGAAACCATTGGGAAGAGATCACCCACTGCCAAAGTCTGAGCGCTTCTCGACATAAGGGGTAGGACCTGGTTCCGCCCTGCTTGTTGATGTACCACACTACGGACATATTGTCCATTTGAACTGCAATGGTCCCGGTAGGAAGAGAGTCCTGAAGAGCCTGCAATGCTAAGAGCACAGCCCTCATCGACAAGACATTTATGTACAGATGATATTCGTGAGGTTGCCAGGTGCCTTGGACTGTTCTGCCCTGATAATGCTCCCCCCACCCGATCAGGGAAGCGTCCATGGTCACTGTAGCCACTGGAGGGGGGAGAACAAATGGTCTGCCGTGGAGCACTGATGTGGAGACCATCCACCACGCAAGATGCTTCTAGCATGCCTGAGTGATCATAATCATGTAAGACATGGGAAGTTGCTGAAAGGACCATTGGATGAAAAGAAGCCACTGGAGGATCCTCATGTGAAAACGAGCAAGAGGGACAAGTACGATTGCTGCTGCCATGAGACCTAGTGTCTAAAGGACAAACTTGAATCCTTTCGCATGCTAATAAAACCTTGACATGCTGACGAATCACTAACACCCTGTCTGGTGGGAGGCTCGCTAACATGTCTTTGGTATTTAAATTTTGTGCCTATAAAGGTGATAGATTGACAGGGCGACAATGCAGACTTTTCAAAATTTATTGTGATACCTAACCTGGAGCAAGTGTGGATGGTGCAGTCTCTGGCTTGCAGAAAGTGATGTCTGGTGGTAGCAGTGAGGAGCCAGTCGTCGAGATATGGAAACACCTGGAATCCTTGACGTCTCAGGTGAGGGGTAACTACTGCCATACATTTGGTAAACACCCTGGAGGCTGTGGTGAGACCAAAGGGCAGAGCTCTGAACTGATAATGGCTGGCTACCAGCCGGAAGCGAAGGAATCTTCAGGAGCATCTGTCCATTTTGATGTGGTAGTACACATCCTAAAGATCTATGGAGCACATCCAATTGTCCTCACCCAGAAAGGGTAAAATGGACTGAAGCGTGACCATCCGTTATTTCGTTCTTTGTACGGACTTGTTTAGTCTGCTGAGATCCAAAATGGGTCTCCAGTCCCCTGTCTTTTTTGGTACCAAAAAGAACCTTGAGTAAATTCCGGATCCTTGTTGGTCTGCTGGGACTTGCTGGATGGCCCTTTTTCTTAGCAGTTTTGAGACCTCTTGCACTGCTTGGTCCCTTAGACTGGGTGGAACATCTGGAAGGGACTTGTTTGACCTTAAGGGGGTGCGAACAAAGGGAATTCTGTAGCCTCTGGATATGACGGACTGTACCCATTTGTCTTGAGTTATGTCTTGCCAGGCTCTTGGGTACAGCAATAATCTTCCACCGACTGCCTCCAGAGGTGAGCAGCCAGGCACCCCTTCAGGGATGCTGGAAGGGCTTGTCAGAGAAAGATTCTCTGCTGCCCTGGTTTTGCGGACCCCCTCTGCCACGAGGGCGGCATCTGTTATTGTTCCCTCCTCTGCCCCTGGAGGGAAACACACCACGCGTGTCCGGCAAGGCTCCTTGGGATTTCCGGAACCACATCTTTCCACTCTTCTGACCCTTGGGATATGGTCTGGAAGGAGTGGAAAAACTGACTCCTACGGCAGAGAGAGTCTTGCCTTCCTGCTCACACCTGGTAAGGGTATCTTTCACCTGTGATCCGAAGAGGGAGGAACCAAACGGCTGTTGGTGAAAGACGATCTGAAAGGTTCCGCAAAGTTACATAGCCGCATCCAAGCATGCCTCCTTAGGGCCACGCCTGTGCCTGCGGCTCTACTTGCACCATTGGCTGCATACGAAATGAGCCGCATGGAGGAGTTTACCACTGAATTAAGAGTCGCTAGCTGGGAGGCTGCCTTAGCTTGGGCCCCCTCAGCTGATGGATCTTGGAGGGTATCTCCAAGCTCTTTCAGGAGATCCCACTGAAGACGGGTAAAGTGGCACAGGTAATTCATGGACCGCATGGAAAAGGTCGCTGAAGAGAACATCTGCTTCCCATATCTGTCCATCGTCCTGGACTCCTTGTTAGGGGGATGGACAGATGAAGTTTCAGCCAACTCCTTCTTTGTGGCTGCTGCTACCACCATGGCATCAACGGGGACACTTTTGGTCAAGAACTGTTTATCTTGCTGGGCAGTAATGAACTTGCAGGTCTTCTAGGGGTCGGTTCCAGTGTGTCTGGAGCCGTCCACGCCTTTTGAGCCACCACAGACATCAGTGGGTCGAAAGGCGGAGACACCCAGAAGGTGGAAGGTAGGGATCCAAACGCATCCAGGAATACCGACTCATCCTCGGAAGGGCTTAGGGTAGTCCAGTTTCCCCTCTGCCTAAGCATCTCAAGGATGTCGGAGAAGGAGACATCTTCAGAGGGGGATCTTAGGGACCCTTTCGACTCCGCTAAGTCGGTATCCGATGTGACAGACTCAGGGGAGTCAACATGCTTCCTCTTGCATTTTCTCTTGCAAGCTGGCTACTCTGACAGATCAGGGGTGGCCTCGGAAGAGGAGGATACACCCAAAGGGGTGTCCTGGAGCACTGGATCCCCACGCTTGGGGTCTGGAAGAGGGGCTGACGCAGGCACCCTAGGGTGAGGAGCTGATGGGGTCGATCGTGGGACTGACTCAGGGGCCAGTACGCTCTTCATCACTTTGAAGGCGTCCCTGACTGAACGCAGAGAAGGCTCAGGCTCCGAAGAAACCAGAAGCCCTCCCCACACCGAAAGAAACGGCTCCGAGGCAGATGTGGGAGCCGAGCTCACCTGCACCGAAGCACCGAGAGGGAGAGCGAGGTCGGACAAGGGTCCGATGCCACTCGCCCCCTCAGAGCAGACGAGGGAGTCTCGGCGCCCAGATCCCTCCAGGGAAGGTACCATGGAAGGGATCGGAGCCGATGACTGAACCAAAAGAGAGGGTATCGTCGCTGACGGTTCCACGACTCGAACCCCAACAAACTCCATCTCCGAGCTCATAGGAAGAGTCGGAGGAGGAATATCTACAGCCGTGGACGGAGCCGACTCCTGATGAGGAGGGCTGGACAACATTTTGGCTAGGGCCTGCGATTTTAAGGGCCTACTGACCACTCTTTCCAAGTCATGGTCCGAAAGTCTAGAGGACCGAGAAGAGTGGGATGATCGGTGACTACACTCCGATTGGAGCAGGGGCGACTTCGGAGCCGAACGTATCGACTCCAAAGAAGGAGACCTGGATCTCTTTTGACTCTCAGCCAGCTCCGAAGATCGTGTTGGAACCGACTGGGAGGGAGGGACATCGGTTCCAGCAGGAGCCGAAATGACTTGAGTGGCTTCACCCAACGACGGCTCCGAACTGGGAGCCGATGGTTTGGGTGGCCTGGAAGATTTTGCTGGCTGAGCCTTCGCCGGCGAATCTTGGGGTTTAAGCATACCCCTCAGAATCAATTTATTTTTGCGCTCCTGCAGGACTCTTGGACTGAAGGCATGACAGATCCAGCAAAAGTCCTGCAGGTGCACAGCGCCCAGACAATAAACACAAGAAGTGTGACCATCTGTCAGAGACATCTTCTGACAACATGAATCACACTTCTTGAATCCGGACGGTTTTGGATCATTGGACATCCTGGGGAGAAAAACCAAGGACAAATTTCCACACAGATCGTTAAGGTAACCAACAGTAAAAAAGTTACACTGTACAGTTACCACAAACCACTACAAATACCAATACAACCAAAATAAAATATCTGCAACTATCACTAAACACCAACAGTGATTAATTAGAGGAAAAATAACTTTTTTTTTTTTAAAAGGGAGATAGAAAGGCTAACCTCTAACTTAAACGGAAAGAACCTTTCTGTGGAAAAGGGAGAGAAGGGGGGGAGGGGAAACTAACTAAAACGAGTTTCTTAAGGAAGGTGCTTATCTAGAAGAAAAACTAGCTACAATACTAAAGTATAACTAACGACTAATTCTACACTACCAATATAGATTTTTAACAAGAAAAAATACAATAATAATAGTAAAACTTATACGACCTGAGCCAGTAGAACAACCTCGTAACAGAAGCGGCAAACGAGATCTGGGTATCTAGCGCCAGGCATCATAGGATATAGGGGGGGCCTCGAGCCAGTAAGCAGCTCTCGAGCTTTTGAAGATGGCAGAGTCGGAGCCGAGGATCAGTTCTGAACCCAACCAGCAAAATGAAGGCGAGATAGACAACTTAACATCAACAGTTATCCCGCTGCACATGGCGGGGGGACATCAACTGACCCATGGAATTATAGACCCATAAGCCCGACTTAAATCATCTGTAAAGCCATGGAAAGAATCATCACGGACCTTATCAACAAGAATGTAGGTAATCTCCAGACTCTGGACCCAACCCAGTTCAGATTTGTTAAGGATAGATCATGTCTGTTAAAATGTAGTTGTCTCTTTGACAAGGTCAGCAAGGTTATGAATGAGACTAAGACTGAATACTGCCGACCTTGACCTGGCCAAGACATTTGACATAATTCCTCACTCGGGTATTGGAGAGAAACTCTCTCAACTGGGCATAAACCCCTATGTCACCAGATGGGTAGTCAAATGGCTTACCAACAGGATGCATACTGTCAAAGTGGGTGAATTCACCTCTAGCAAGCGGCCAGTCACTAGCGGCATACCACAGGGTTCTGTACTAGGCCCTTTCATGCTCGGTATTTATTTCTCAGACGTCAAGGCAAACGGAGATGGTCTTTGGTTGACCAAGTTCGCAGATAACTGCAAAATGGGGGGGGGGGAATCACTGAATGAAACTGGTATACTGCAGAAAGGCTTAACACACACAAATGATTGGTACCAGAGCCATGGACTGAAACCAAATGCAAAAAAATGCATAATTATTCCCTTTGGGAAAGTAAATACCCCAGCTAATGACAATATAGACAGAAGCCCCCTAACACTAGACCCAGTGATACATGATTTGGGTACTCAAGTTGATAGTAATCTGAAGTTAGACCACCTTGTTTCCACAGTGGTGACAAAGTCCTATGTTGCACAACTCATAAGAAAGGGCAAGGTATTCAGATCAAAGGACATTAGAATTCTATTGTACTAGGCTCTCATCAGACCAATAATTGAGTACAACACACCCTTCTGCATGTACTTCATCAAGTATCTGCAACAGCTGGAGTGACCCCAGAGGCTTCTCACCAGGAAGGTACAGTGCACAATTAAAGTCCTATCCTACAGACTACTAAGGGAGAATCTGTGTCTGGCCTGCAGGGCAGGGCAGTCTCTAATTCAGCTCTGATTATCCTCATGGACAATGGCAGTTGGTATTAGATACCCGGGAAAAAGCCAAAAGAAGAAGAAGCATAAGCTCATACCTCTGTGAACTTCATTCACTTAACTATTGAAAATTGGGAAATTCGGGTTAAATAAGGCTAGGCTTGTAAGGGCTTTTGGGACATTAGCCTACTAATATCCTTTGAACCTATTAACCTATGTAAGTAACAACAATGTCACAATGATTTTACATACTCGGGAAAGCAGGCTGTTAAAGGTCACAGCCTTAATCCTCCATGCTAACAGCCAAAGAAAAACACCACTAAACTCACTTGCAATCAAACCTAGACTTCCTACATTAATCGATAAGAATTCTACCACTGAACCAAGAATGCACAGGGTACTGTGGTTCCTTCAGGATCTAGAAAGTTCATGTCTTGGCTCTAATACTACTTCAGAATAACTGTATTTTTTAATTTTTACTGGGTGGGTAGAAACCAGGCAATTACAAAGGATGCATTTTTGCAGACGTTATTTGAGACCACAAGATCACATAAAAGTTAACGGCATAACGATTTTGAAGGGTGTTTAATTTAACCCATCTCTTTATATCACATGTGTATGTAATGGAATGGGGGGGGGGTCTAGAAAGTTTTTTCCCCCCATGTCCCTTGAAATTTCCGAATCAGGTTATCTATAATTTTATAGAACACCTTAAAGCCAAATGGAATGGGGTTATTTTGCATCTTGTATCCCTGCCCCTTGAAATGTCAAAAGCAGGTTATCCATAATTTTGTAAAACACTTTAAACTAATGGCAATGCTAAGAATAGGCGAACAACTGAACAATCCAAAACTCTTAACGCAAAGTGCACATGTTCTTCTACAGGACAGCATAAAGCCATAACATAAGTACATCATCGGTCAAAGAATGTTGTTGTGCTATATCCAGCTGAAGGAGTAATAAATTTACGAGTACGGTGTTACGATACACACGCATCCATGGTTATCTTCTTACCAGTGATTTCAGTAAACGTGACGCCCCCGACACAGGTTTCATCCAGGTAAAGTCCGGCTTTCGTGGTAGATTGTGTTTAACCAGGACCACTAACATGATGAGCAGGACACACAGTAAGTAGATACACAAGTACGGGCAGAAGTTCAATAGCATGAAAATTAATGACAACTCGTTTTTGATATAATAAAATGCCAACACTGCCAGTAGTCCCGCGCCCACCACCAGTGTAAATCCAGGCAGAGTCGCAGGGGAGAAGCAGCTGCCAGTATTGAGAGGGGCAGCCACAACACCATCGCTCCTTGGTCCTTCCGTGGACGACATGCCTCTGCTTCTCTTGGCACTACCATCGCCCCTTTCACCAAAAAGGTCGTCCACTACGGTTTTGCCACATACAATGGCATTGTCATTTCTAAGGTAAATACAGGGGATATGATGGTGCTCCAAGTTCAGAAACAGCTCCAAGCACTACACTAGGGTTAGGCAAACAACTCATTCAGCAGCAGTCTACAAAAAACTAAGATCGAGAATTATAACTGTAGCATTGTCAAATACTGGACACATATGCTCTTAACAGCCACTAGTTTGTACAGATCATCCACACACGGCCCAGAAACCGGTGATACTACATTAGTTCCGGCAGCGAGAGCAGTTCCCAAACCAATCCATTAGAGCATGCGCAGTACTAGAAGTGCGCTGAATCTAGAGAAAGCTGCGGGTGGAAATTAGAGTTGAAGGGATGTGTTTGTTTTGGTGCGTGCGTATTTTGCCTTTTATTTGAAACGTGCCCTATAGTGATGTAGGAGGGACGTTTTTGGTACCAACAGTACCACATTTTAAACACTGTAATTCTGCTAAATCAAGTGGATACTGTCTGACAGAGATATTGCACAGTGTTATCACTGGCACCTCTCCTTTCATTCATAGAATAATCCCTATTTTGACATTTGTCACGTGTGTCCACCATGTGATGTGAGGATTAAAAAAGTTATTTTTTTCGAATATCAACTTACCTCTCAGCTGCCTAGATTTCAACAGAATGTCCAGGTTTTGGTGATTCTTTATTGTTGTAGCACAGGTGTGGGTGGTGCCGACTTGATTGACATTCCAATGGGGCTGTCAGTTAAGCACGATAGTTTCAGGTTTACTCTGTAAAGACTTATACGTTTCAGAAGGTTTAAAGTAAAAATATCCGAAACTCTAATATCATGCGTTACTGACTTAATGAGACGGGAAAAGTCTACACTCATTTTGCGAGGGGCTACCACTCCTACCCCCTGCCATACACAATTTTAAGTTCCACTGCCTGGTAGTCTTGGGGGGGGGGGGGGGGGCATTAATACAAAGGGGGGCATTAGGCTGACTTTTTAATCTCTTTCATCTCATTAAGAATATCTTAAAATGGTAAATTTATATTTATTAATTATAATTACAATATACTCTCAGTCGGCCCATGGGAGGGGCTGCTTCTCTGCCTCCTGGTGTGCCTAATACAATGACCGATATTTTTATCTCATATATTTGGTATGCACCTCATAAAATGTGTGGTCTTCTGACAAATCAGTGAGGACTGAAATCACTATTCAATGACAAACATTTGAGTTCCACATTTCATACCTTCAAAAATTAACATTGAGGCAAAACCTGTTATCATAGCAACTTTCTATGTCTGTAAAGGCAATATTTTAAAATCTGTCTCTGATTTAAGTCGTTTCCCCACCTCTCAACTGGGCGATATTGTAGTTGAGGGCCTCACCAGTTAGTTTCTTGCAGAAGTGGGCGTATCGCAAACTGAGTGACAACCCGGTCTGCATATTACTTGGGGTTTTCGCAAACTGGCAATAAATTCTATATTTCTTTTTTAACATTTTAGGCTGATTAAAACTTGCCATTATACACAATATGTGCATATCAAAGTTCAGTCATGCTGCAACACCCTGTCATACTTAAGACTTAAAGACTTAACCCCCACAACTGAGTAAAAGAAAGAAGCGGTTACACTTCCGTACGATTGCGTGCTGTACTGACAGCACTTAACCGTTCAAAGTGTCAATATGAGATTTTGGTGACTGTTTGACTATTAAAAGCACTGTGATAACGGAAACACTTTAGTTTAAATAAGAAGCTATTACGTTGTATCAAATCAATAATTTAGCAGTTGGCAGTCCTCTAAGAAACTGAAATACCCCAAGGTCGAGAAAGTGTTTTTTTTTGTTTAAATGTCTTTCATGCCATACCGGTAATTTACTTCAGTTTACTGTTATATTTACTGTCCTATTACAACATCAAGTGCACTTTTTTTCTTCGGTTGTACATTCGGAGGGAATGCATATTCATGAATGACATAGCACGGGGGGTGGGTTTTGGGCATGGCTTGCTACTGCGCATCTGGTGAGGCCCTCAACTACAATATCACCCTCAACTGTACAGATTTTCGAAGAATGTCCAGATTTTTACCTCATATTTTTGGTCCATTTTTCATAAAATTGCGGTTTTCTGGCAAATTATTGGCAAATCTTTCAAGAATGAAGTTTGAAAATAATGACAGATATTTGAATTTTGGACTTCTTATCCATCAGAAAATCCATGCTAATGCAAAACCTACTATTCTATCAACTTTCTAAGTTTGTAAGAGCAATATTTAAAAATTGTCCCTATTTTTCGGCCTTTGTTCCACTTTTACTTACAGCTTTGTCTGTCCAGATTTTTTGCTCTAAGAGGTTGAGAGATATGCCCCCTCCCCCGATTATTTTTGGCTTTATCTATATTTCTTGCGCTTAGAGGTTGAGAAGTATTCCCACATAATGAATATAAATCTGCATCGGCAAATCAGTATACACTTTGGCTGGGTACAGTAGATGTACAATCCAATGTACCTCCCATCTCCTGATGCTAAACGGAGCAGCAGTACCATTGCCACTTTTGTGGCATTATAAAAGGAAGTGATATTTTTATACTTGTATTCTGATGAAGTCCGAGGTGTGGGATGAAAGCACTTAATCCTGTTGATTAAAGTTTTTTATATTTTCACCTTAGCCTGTTCTTTTCACATGCTTATTTGTGGTTCTACGTATTGATTGTAGACTAGTGCTTGACCCTGTTAGAAGGTATGTGATAACCATTGCCTGACATGACCTCGCTATGGCAGTATGCAGATACTGGATGTGTGTGTGTGTGTGTGTGTGTGTGTGTGTGTGTGTGTGTGTGTGTGTGTGTGTGTGTGTGTGTGTTGTGCGTGGATGTGTCTATGTCTGTATGTAAGAGCCTATATATCTCTCTGAGTGATTGTATGTTATAGTCAGGTTATGCTAAAGGCATGCCTGTGTACATGTGTTTGGACTATGATACCAAACAGGGTGACTAGGAAGAGCAGAGCCATGATCTGTAGCATAGATCTAATCCACGTAGCCTTTTTATTAGACATAAGGTAGATGCAGTATGTCAGCTGTGTGTGTTTGTATGCCTGCATTGGTGTGTGTGTGTGTGTGTGTGTGTGTGTGTGTGTGTGTGTGTGTGTGTGTGTGTGTGTGTGTGTGTGTGTGTGGTGTGTGTGTGCACATGCACAGGGAGAGTGTGTGAGTAGGTCTGCGAATGAATGCTTATTGTGTATGTGTGTGTTTGTGCAGGGAGAATGCGCGAGTGAGTCTGTACATGACTGCTTATTGTAATTGTGTGTGTGTATGTGATGATATGGGCAAGTACCAGCATAGCCAGCAGGAGTTTTGTAAAGAATGATATGTCCTTTGAATATCAAACTGATTTATACAAGATGCTTGTGTTACAAATGTATTAGAACTGTATGTCATTTGTATATCAAACTGATTTGTACAGATGCTTGTGCTGAAAATGTATTTGTGAGCGTTGCTTGTGTTAAAATGTATCAACAGTGCACCCTGCTGGTATGAAAATAAATGTACATGTATTATTGCAACTGAATTAAATGTAGCAGCTAGCTTACTTTAAGAAAAATAAGGGAAATTTAAATGAGTTGTTAAACCATTAAAGCAGTGCACCACAGTGCTGAATAGGACCAGAGATGCTAGGTCTGGGAAAAAGCCTTTGTTCATTAGCTCAGTAAAAAGGGGGGAAGGCTCAGGCACTGCTATAAACATTTAGGTGTGTATTGTAGCTGTCTATGCTAAATTCCTGTGTCATCTTCAAAGGGGAATACTTTGAGAACCTAGAGTCAGGTGACTAGATAAGGTCATTCTGCCATCCCTCTTGGAAATGATATTGTACATATTACAAAGAGAAATCTCTGAATATTGAGTATTCTGTTTTGGGGAACGTGACTAGAAAGACCCTCACCCACAGCATTGTGTGTTATGGTAGTTAAGTAACTTAACTAAGAAACAGCAATTCTTTTAGATCCAGTCAGGAATATAGTGAAGCTTAGTTTAGATATTGTTTTTCTTTATTTGTCTGAGTATGTCCATCACTGTTCTTTTCAATATTTCTTATGATCTGAACTCTGTGGTTTACTGTGAATATATATTCAATATTTTTATTTTTTTTATTATTTATTATTAAATATATTTAAAGGAGAACCGCACCCACAGACTCAAAAAAACATGTTTATTTCATCATGGTTTGGTGTTTCCTACAGTTTAACACTACATTGGGACTATTTACAGGTTTTTAAATACTTTTATATGTAATTTCTGAGTCTTACCACATGGGCTCTGGCATCTAGAAGTAATTCTGATTGATTAGTCTGCCTCTAGGTATCCCACAATGCAGTGCTTGTCTGTAAAAATACATCATGCAAGCCTCTTTCTTCCTAAAGTTCCTGTCACAACATTGATTTTACATGCATGCACTGCTGTCTTTCAGTCAGTTAGTTTTAAGTAATATTTCATACCGTTCAATGACTACTTAAACCACAAACAATACAAATGCTGAAGAATAGACTTTCCAAGTGCTTTTTACTGCTGCTTCTTTTTAGAATGGCTAAACTGCAGTCTTTTGTGAAGCTTGAATTGTACTACTTTGACTCATCTCCCATCCCTCCTCTTCACACCTTACTTCCCTAGCTGTCAAAGTGCTGAGGGTAATTTGAGCTGTTACTGTGATTGACAGCTCACAGCAGGAAACTTGACTCATGTACTGTTTCCTTGTTCTAGCCTTTACTTTCTGATTGGGAAGAGGAAAGTCCAGGGAGCTGTGACATCACAGCATGGGTGGGTTTTTAGGACAGTCGTGGTGATGTCAGTTTGGGGAGGGGAATTGGCCAGAAAACTACCTATATTCAGTGGCCTTGATGACATCAATGAACTGGTGACTGCAGCAAGCTTTTCCAGGGCAGGACTTTGAAAGTGAAACCACCACAGTACAATAAGGTACTGTTCTAGTGGAGAGAAACAGTCAATTTAAAATATTTTAAATACTATATTGTTGTTTATTCATAGCATGGACAGTAAATAGGGAGAAAAAGAACAGAGAATTTGACAATTTAATGACAGAATCCCATTGTTGTCCTTTAAAACTTTTATTGTGGCTGGTCCTGTAGAAAGTATCAAACCTTTGAGAGTACTTATATTTATTTGGTGACACTGTGTGGGCCACTTCAGAAGGCCTAGCTGTCGTGGTCAACTACTATCATTTGCATTAGTATTAATATTGCACCGTATAATTAGATAGCCTTTGTTAAGAGCCTCTTAGTAACTGATTGGTGGCAGTGAATCTACTTTATAGTCTGGGCAAATCTGGCAGGTAACTTGTGCCAGCCTTTCCCAAGTGTGTGTGTGATAATAAAATCTTAAAGGATGTGTGTGTCAGCTACTTGGGGCAGGGGCACAAAGCACTGGGTTCACAGAGAGGGTGCTGGAGGACTTGGCTTGGATACTCAGCTGTGGACCTAACCCTACAGCTGTATCAGTGGGGAGTCTTGCTGGGGCCATGGAGGGAGACAGATATAGAGACATCCAGACCCTAGGCTGAGTTTGTTCCCTGTGTGCTCTTAAGGGAAATTGTACTTAATGCAGAGAGGTCTGCATCTGGAAATACTGAGTGTATCCTTTTGTATTCCAAGTGCACACCCCTCTCCAGTATCAGTGGTGAGGATTCAGGCTCCTTGATTACAGGCACAGAGTGGGGATGTCACATATTGGTGGCCATCACATATTGGTAGCAGTGGTGGACATCACATTATTGGTTGGCAGTGGAGGGATCATCACATGCTCACATGTTGAGCAGTGGTGTGAATATTAATTGAACTCCTGTAGCCTGTAAGCAGTGGTCACTAAAGAAGGTACACTCAAGCAGCCACAAAGTAGACATTTAGAGTTTCATATCACAATAGTTTTATGTATTTACTTTTTGTTAGCTCAGTTAGTCAGTGAGAGCAGGCAAGGATATCAGCAGAGGATTATGGCAAGCTGAAAAATGACCAGTTGGCTGAGATGTACCAAGCCAAGGGACTGGTATATGCCAACCTGACTAAAGGGGAAATTAATGCAGCCTTAATCACAGTGGCAGCATAGATCAACAACCAGGAGGATAACCAGTTTCGTGATGGGAATTTGCAGCTCTCAGAAACAGGACAGTTCAACTTTTCTTCAGAGGACTTAATAACCCATCTGGAGTTAAAGAAACTTGAACTGGAGGTCAAATGGTTGGAATTAGAATCAGCAGAGCCAATACAGCATTTGGAGGCTGAAGGAAAAAGAGAGACTGAGACATCTGGAAACCAAAGAAAATGAGAGGCAGAGGCAACATGGAAAGGAAATGCTGACTATTTGCCAGGGTTATGGAGGTAATGGGGAAGGGAGTAACCATACCCCAGAAGCAATAAAAGTCAGTACACATCTTCCTCAGTGTCAAGAAGGTGATAATTTTGATAGTTTTATTCATATATCTGAATGAGTATGCAAACAATATAATGTTGACCAAGTGCTCTGGGTACAGTTCCTGACTCCCTTACTCCATGGTAAAGCTGTAGCTGCTGTTTCTAAATTGTCTGATATTGATTGTTTAGACTATGGTAAAGTTAAGCACTGTGTATTACAATGTTTTAAGTTAACACCTAAAGCTTACAGCAAAAAGTTTCATGAGCATAGATACAAGGAAGATGAAAGTGTATGTGATTATATTGCTGAGCTAAGCACTTATTTTCATAGGTGGGTGAGTGGGTGCCAGATCACCACTTTTCAAGGGTGGCAGACCTTTTGGTGAGGGAACACACGCTTAGCACTTTGCGTGAGGACATGAGAATCTGGTTGGCAGACAGGGAATGCAACTCTGCAGATGAGTTGGGGAAAAGGGAGACCTATATCTAGCAATCAGGGCATCACAGCACAGGAAGGGGATACCCAGTGCTGCACATGGATATAAGGGAACCCATGGTGGTCAGCCTAAACTGCCCCAACCAAGTCTGCCAGTAACAGGGGAAGCCACTAGTTCAGGAACATGGCCAGGATCAAGAATTAAATGTTTTAAATTTAACCAGTGGGGCCATGTAGCATATAGATGTCCACTGAGACAAAGTTGGGAACAAAAGGTGGGGTAGCCAGCAAGTGGGAATAACAATGCCAGTGGTAAGTTGTCTGGAGACAACAGGGGTACCAAACTACCAGCAGAGTTTATATCCAGTCTTGGTAGATGGTAAACAGGCCACTGCCAACAGAGACACTCCTCTGATACAATCATTGTGAAGCCTGCAGTGATTAAAGAGGAGCAATACTCACTTGAGCAGGCCACTCCAATCAGAGCCTTAGGAGGGATCCCATTGCAAATGCCTTTGGCCAGAGTTCATGTTGACTGGCAGGGTAGAAAATGAAACAAGCAAGTAGGTGTGCTTGAGAATATCCATGCAGATATCTTGATAGGGAATGATTTTGATAATGCAGTAACTTGTTTGCATGTAGTGACATACGGTCAGGCTTGGAGACAGGCACGTGGGTCTGGTAGCCTTGGGGAGACCCAGACAGATGACACACCTGAAACCAGGACTGGTGATAGGGCTACTTCAGGGAGGAAGTTACCCTGTAGCAGTGAGACTGAAGGTGAGCCACAGCTGCTGGTGGGTACTGATGTTCCCTTGGACAGAGTGACTGCAAGGGCAGAGGTGAGTAGTAGTACCCAGGCTGACTGTAAGGCACTGCTGTCAGTGGATACCAGACTTCCAGTGGAAGGGGAACTGGGAAGAGTTACAAAGAGAAAGTTGAGGCAGGATCAGCTTTCAGACCCTACATTACAAGGCTTGAGGGATTTGCCTGATTCTCAAGGAAATGAGGATTCTGTATACTGGAACAAAGGGTTGCTGTATAGAGAGTGGACCCCGGAGGGAGGGTTAGAAGGTGAGGTAATACAGCAGTTGATAGTGCCTAGAGCCTACTGTCTGGCACTTCTAGCCATAGCCCACAACATTCTTTTTGCAGGTCATATGGGCATAAAGCATATCAAGAGACATATTATTATTAGTAGTATTATTGGCCTGGGATTGCCATGGATGTAACAGGGTACTGCAGGACCTGTGAGCAGTGCCAAAAGGTAGGCAAGGCAGGAGACTAGGTCAAAGCTCCTTTGATGCTGTTGCTGTGATTGAGAAGCCATTTCAGAGGGTAGCCATGGATATTGTGGGGTCTCTGAGTACCCCAAGTTCCAAAGGGAAGTATATCCTAGTGATAGTAGATTATGCTACTAGATACCCTGAGGCAGTGGCTCTGTCCTGCATTTTGGCAGAGAAGGTGGCAAATGCTTTTCTAGAGATTTTCAGCAGGGTAGGTTTCCCAAGAGAAATAATGACTGACAGAGGTGCCACTTTCATGTCAGACCTGCTGGCTTGTCTGTGGTAGTGCTGTAGGATGAAACACCTAAAGACAACCCCCTACCACCCCCAGACTAATGGTCTTGTGGAGAGGTTAACCTTTACACTAAAAACCATACTGCTGGGATTTTCAGACCAGTTTAATAGGGAGTGAGACAAACATTTGCCCCATCTATTGTTTGCATACAGGGAGGTACCCCAGGAATCCACAGGTTTTTCACCCTTTGAGTTGCTGTATGGGCATAGGGTGAGGGGACCTCTAGATTTGATTCGTCTTGAATGGGAGAGTGAGTGTGAATCCCACAAAGAGTCTATTGTGGCATATGTCATAAACCCCAACACAAGGCTTATGGAGCTCAAGGGGTTGGCCCAGGAGAACCTGGCAGGAGCCCAAGAGCAGAAAAAGGTCTGGTATGACAGGAATGCTCAAGCCATTGAGTATTCTGTGGGACAGCAGGTGATGTTGCTCATTCCTATCAGACACAATAAGCTGCAGGCAGCTTGGGAGGGACCCTTCAAAGTGGTAAGGAAGGTTAGTGATGTTAACTACCTGGTGGAACTGCTAGGCAGGAGGCAGGGACACAGATTGTACCATGTTAACATGATGAAGCCTTACCATGGTAGAGAGGTCCTTGTGTTAAGTATTTGCGATGGATGGCAGGAGGAGTCTGAGTGGGATATGGTGATCAAACTTCTCAGTGAGGCTCGGACTGACACCTCAGTGGAAGCAATAGCAGTATGCCAGAGGCTATCCCCTACCCAGGATCAGGAAATCTGAGCAGTGTTACAGGAGTTTGGGGACATGTTCACTGGGAAACCAGAGTGCACCCACCTGGTGGAGCACCATGTGGATACAGGACCCCAAAGACCTATAAAGTAGGTCCCTTACAGGGTGCCTGAGCAAGGCAGACAGGCTCTGAGGGAGGAGATACAGGAAATGTTGGAAATGGGAGTAATCTAGGAGTTCAGCAGTCCCTGGGCCTCCCCAGTGGTGCTGGTACCAAAGAAGGATGGCAGCATCAGGTTCTGTGAGGATTACAGGAAACTAAATAGTCACAAAGAGTCAGATGTTTACCCCATGCCTAGGACAGATGAAGCCTTAGAGCAGCTGGGTGTGGCTAAGTACCTGACCACTATTAATCTTACCAAGGGCTACTGGTAGGTGCCCTTGTCTCCCAATGCTAGAGAGAGGTCAGCCTTTGTGACTCCTTTCAACTTGCATAAGTTCACGAAGATGCCCTTTGGGATGAAAAATGCCCCAGCAACTTTCCAAAAGCTGGTAGATTATATCCTAACAGGAGCAGGAGATTATGCCCTTGTTTACCTGGATGATATTGCCATCTATAGCCACTCCTGGCAAGAGCACCTTCAGCATATCAGGGAGGTGCTTGGCAGATTGCAGAGGGCAGGGTTGACCATTAAGCCCAGTAACAGTCAGGTGGGTATGGCAGAGGTCTCCTACCTGGGACATTGAGTGGGGAGTGGTAAAATCAGGCCAGAACCTGCCAAAGTGTAAGCCATTCAGGCATGACCAGCCTCTGTTACCAAAAAAGCAGGTGAAGGCATTCTTAGGGACAGCAGGGTACTATAGAAAGTTTGTCCCCAATTATAATACCATAGCTGCTCCCCTCACAGACCTGACAAGAAAAAACAGGCCAAATAAGGTACTGTGGACCCCAGCATGTGAGCAGACATTCCAGAATCTTAAAGGAGCTTTGGGAGGACCCCCTGTGTTAGCCAGTCTACATTATAGCAAAGACTTTGTTGTGCAGGTGGTTGCTTCAAATCATGGGGTGGAGGCAGTACTTAGCCAGGTTTCCTCAGAGGGAGAAGAGCACCCAGTGGTATATCTCAGTCATAGACTCCAATCCAGGGATGAATGTTACACAGCTGTAGAAAAGGAATACCTAGCCATAGCGTGGGCACTGCAGAAACTTCAGCCTTATCTGTATAGAAGGAAATTCACTGTAGTTACAGACCACAATCCCTTAACTTGGCAACATAGAACCAACCAGCAAAATGCCAATTATTAAGATGGAGCTTAGGATTGCAAGCATATGACATGACAGTAAAACACTGTAGTGGGGTCAGCAATGCCAACGCAGATGGGCTCTCAAGACAGGAATGGGATAATATATTTCCAGATAGGCTTATTTCTGTCAAGCTACGTTTCTCAAGGGTCAAATGAAAAATTAGCTTGAGTCCTTGGGGGGGGGGGGTGTGATGATAGGGGCAAGTGCCAGCATAGCCAGCTGGAGTTTTGTAAAGAATGATATGTCCTTTGAATATCAAACTGACTTATACAAGATGCTTGTGTTACAAATGTATTAGAACTGTATGTCATTTGTATATCAAACTGATTTGTACAGATGCTTGTGCTGAAAATGTATTTCTGAGCTTTTCTTGTGTTAAAATGTATCTACAGTGCACCCTGCTGGAATGAAAAGAAATGTACATGTATTATTTCAACTGAATTAAATGTACCAGCTAACTTACTTTAAGAAAAATAAGGGAAACATAAATGAGCTGTTAAACCATTAAAACGGTACCCCACAGTGCTGAATAGGACAACAACCCTAGGTCTGGGAAAAAGCCTTTAGTCATTAGCTCAGTAAAAAGAGGGGAAGTCCCAGGCACTGTCAAAAACATTTAGATGTATATTGTAGCAGTCTATGCTAAATTCCTGCCTCAGTTTCAAAGGGGAATATTATGAGATCCTAGAGTCAGGTGATAGATGAGGTCATTCTGCCAGCCTTCTTGGAAATGATATTTTAGACATTACAAAGAGAAATTTCAAAGTACTGAGTATTCTGTTTTGGGGAACCTGACTAGAAAGACCCTCACCCACAGCATCTTGCCTTGCAGTAGTAAGTAAGTTAACTAGGGAACAGTAATTCTTTTAAATTCAGTCAGTAATACAATGAAGCTTAGTTTAAGTGTTGCTTTTCTTTTTTTGTCTGAGTCTTTCCATCAATGTTCTTTTCAATATTTCTTGTGATCTGAACTATGTGGTTTACTGTGAATATATAGTCAATATTTTCATGTTATTTTATTATTTATTATTAAATATATTTAAAACTTTATTGTGGCTGGCCCTTGTAGAAAGAATCTAACCTTTGAGAGTACTTATATTTATTTGGTGACACTCTGTGGGCCACTCCAGAAGCCCTAGCTGTCTTGGTCAAGTACTATCATTTGTATTAGTATTAATATTGCACAGTATAATTTGATACCCTTTGCAAGAGCCTAATAGTAACTGACTGGTGGCAGTGAATCTACCTTATAGTCTGGGCAAAGCTGGTAGAGCGAATAATCTGTGCCAGCCTTTCCTAGGTGTGTGTGTGTGTGTGTGTGTGTGTGTGTGTGAAAATTAAATCTTAAAGAGTGTGTGTGTCAGCTACTTGGAGCAGGGACACAAAGCACTGGGTTCACAGAGTGGGTGCTGGAGGACTTCGCTTGGACATTTGGCTGAGGAACTATCCCTACACTGTACCAGTGGGGAATTTTATTAGAGACCTGGAAGGAGACAGTTATAGAGACATCCAGACCCTGGGCTGAGTGTGTTCCCTGTGTGCTCTTAAGGGAAATTGTACTTGATGCAGAGGTCTGCATCTAGAAGTACTGAGTGTATCCCTTTGTATTGCAAGTGCACATCCCTGTCCAGTGTCAGTGGTGAGGATTCAGGCTCCTTGATTATTGGCCCAGCATGGGGATGTCACATATTGGTGGCCATCACATATTGGTAGCTGTGGTAGGCATCACAGTGTGGTCTATGGTAACACACAGGGTGACTAGGTAGAACAGAGCCATGATCTGTAGCATAGATCTACTTCACTTAGCCTTCTTATTAACACCCGAGGTAGATGGAGTATGCCAGCTGTGTGTGTGTGTAGGGGAGTCTGGTAGGATACTAGGGTTCTCATCTGCAAAATTCCAGTTAATGAAACATTGTCCTTGTGGGAATATGTACAAGTATGAATTGCCTAACAGCACAACAGAACAGTTCAAAGCATGGGTGTAGGATGAGTTGCATGGATGCATCACTTTCTGTGAATCCCTGCATGAGTGTTTGCTCTGCCTGTCAGTTTTCAGTAAGTCAGATTGTCTTTTGTGGGAAATATGTTCCTTTGACATTTCATATGTGTGCCTTTTATTTCATAATTTTATTCAGAATTTCTGTTTCCTACACAGTCATCAGAAAATCCCCTTTGCTCATACATCAAAGGAATTTTACTTAATTGTTCATATTTTAACATCAGTCTGGCTCGTTTGTCCCAGTATAGGATATCAATACATTTTTTTAATTTTTCCAAATATTTATGTATGTATTTATTTATTTTTTATAATTTTATACTGTGACAGAAATGGACTTCATCCCTAAGTTGGGGACAGTTAAATTTAATGACATCACTTTTATTTCAGTTTGTGATTTTGGGAAAGAGTGTCCTTATCATCACCTGCAGTGTACCCAGAATTACTTCCTTCTGTAGTTCATATCTAGTTACCAATACTAGTAAGATTTTGAAATAGGATTAGAAACTCTTTCATGTTCCAGTTGCTCCTACTACCACTGGATCTATCTAGGTGTCCTTATTTCATATTGCTCTAGTGTCTGCATGCATATCTTCATGTTTTGCAACACTTATTTCAGTACCTGTTGCAGCCAAGTGTAGTTATTTTTGTAATTAATGCTGATTTTTTTGTCCTTTTTAACTGCATGGCTTTTCCTATGTTGACCATAAACCATCCATTCCATAAGCTGGTGGTGTAGAGGAATAGAGCCCTGACAATGGTCCAAGTGCCCACAGTTTAATTACTCCTTAGATACTTTACATTATATACAGGGAAGGATGGGAATGACTGTTCTGTGGGGGAGCGGCAGAGCTTGAAGCTTACTTTCTGCATACACCCTTGGGGGGATGAGACAGAGCAAACATTAGAGGGTTGAACTTTCAGCCCACCGACCCACTGTATGTTGATAGCTTTTATTAGCATATGTGCAAGAGTACTGACACACATGAACAGAGCATTGTGGGTAACA